>NC_057805.1:332443324-332743324 GCF_018294505.1 Triticum aestivum
GAGAAGTCGTTCTCTCTGCCAGACACCAACACACGAGCACATTAACACCCCTCTCTCTTGTAAAGTCCGGACCCCAATATAGGTCTCTATCACTTTGTCTCTCGGGCATGCACACATCTCTTCCCTCACTCTCTAGGTCTCCTGCTATCTCTCTTACCCAAGCACACACACTATGTAGAGTGTATATTTCCCATACACACAAAACATCGCCCCCAAATGTCTATCTCCCTAGTTATGTGGTTCTCGCGCACTCACCTCACGCACCACCCCCACTGCAAACAAGCACAGTTTGTCTCCTTGTGCACCACTCTCCTCTTTCTATCTCTCCCACATGCGGACCCACCCCAGCTCCTTCCCTGTATACATATATGTCGTGACTCTTTCCATAGCTCCCTAATGTATCATCATTCTTGATTTCGCACATTGTTCTCTACACCATCTAGTCTAGATATCTCATGAAGTCCCTATCACACACACGATGACTCGCTTCCCTTGCGTCTCCGTACATAGGCCAATTTCGGACAACATCAACATTGTCTCCCTATCTATACGCCATTTATGGACACAAACGACCCCTCTCGCCCCCTCTCTTCCTCTCTCTCTCTCTCTCCGTCGCTAGCTCTCTCTCGCTCTCACACCCCTCTCCCACACACACACTCGACGTCTCTTCCAAATAGTCTGCTCCCCCCGCCCGCACCCGTGCTATCCTGCTACTACACATGTCACACCATTCCTCCTTCCCTTATACTAGGTTCACATCATCAGTGGTCTCTCTACTCCACATACACACACTCCCTCTCACACACAAACGCGTACACAAACACACCCAGACACGCACAGACACCCATTTATCTGGATCCTCATCTCTCCCTTTGTCCGCATGTGTATCTCACACACTCACTCTCTAATTATGTATATGTGTCTCTACGTTACACAACACAAAGCCCCATGTACATGTCTCTCTCTATCCTCCACACACATAGACACAAAGAATCTGTTATCATTGCCTCAGTCTCCAACATATCACACACGCACACTGGCTCTCTCTCTCGCAAACATGCTCAACAAGGGTTTCCTCGTGAATAACTAACCGTCTATTCATCAATAGTCGTGGCAGTACGGCGAACACGAGACGTGAAAAAGAATAAATCTACACGTGCTTAGACCACCTAGTATGACTACTAGGACTAGAGCAAGCCAAAAAGCACGCCATCGTCAACCCCTCCTTAACGGCGACGGGAAATCTTTGTTTTGCACAGTCGAGAAGTCATTGTGCTAAGGCCCCACATGCCGAGATGTTCAATAGAATGTAGATGCTAGTTTACGGAAGCAAGTATCGATAATATGTTTGTATCTCCATACTTATATTTCTTCTCTTATAAAAACCGAGTTGGTGATGATGGTACGTGTGCCATCTTGCAATATAGACCGTCCGATCTATATCTGACGGATGGAAATTAAACTAAAAGATACCCGCACCCCTCTCCACATTTGCAGACAAGGCCTTCCCTCGTTCATCCTTATCTCCAACAAACCTCATTGTTGAGCAATTAAGAAAGGAAGCCTCTAGAAAAAACTGGCCTGGTGGCCGTTGCCGGCGTCGTGAATCCCCATGCCTCCGCTCAGTCCGACCACCAATCACCACCACACCCCACTCCTCTTCACCTTATCTCATATTTCTTGAGATATCATTAGTTTTTACACATGGGATTACTCCCGCAAGGGTCAATCACAACAAGTGTTTTATAAAAAAATGCATCTTGATGTTCCGTGCAATGCACGGATCTTGCTAGTACTCCTACACAAGACTAAGTTGGTGATGATGGTGTGTCTGCCATCCGTCGTTTCTGACCATTAGATCTACATCTAACGACTGTGAGGTAAGTTGTTGCCTTTTCTCACCAACATCCCACTTGTCTACCAATTTGTAGAAAAACCCATAATTAGTATCTTAAAACCAACCACATCCCTCCCTGACCTCACCAAAACAGCCCAAGGAATATATTGTAATTGAAACATAATATATCTCTAGTGACATATGTATATCAAAATTAGAGTGTTTTGTATCAAGTTTGTGAATAAGTATTATTCTAACTATGATTCGTTGCAACGCACATGAACATTGCTAGTATTTCCAACCATGCATTTTTTCCTAGTATTCCATAGTTTCGAGTTTTCCATCAAGATATTAGTCACTCATGGTTGATATTTACTTTCAATCATGTACACATATGCACTATATAACTAGCCTTGCTTATTGGCTTCCAAAGCTTAAATTTCACTCCTACTTACAATATGTAGAGTATTTAACAAAAAACTACCACTTTCAACCAGCCCTAGGAAGAATCTATTGTACAAAAAATAGCAAAAACATACCCAAAATTTCTTAATCCACGCCAAAAACTACTACCTAGTACTCCTACCGATTAGGTTCTTTTAAACCCATTTATGACAGGGTTGGCCCACACGTCCGTGCTGACGAGGCACTTTAAACCAACACATTTTGTTTGACTGTTGACACGAGGGACCCACATCTGACCTTCTATCCTGTTATTCCCCCTCAAATCATTATTTTTCCTGAACATTACTTCAAACAGTACTGATGCGTGTTCGTCGGTGATGCCGGTGATGAGCGAGATGGCCGCCGCTCCGCCGAACCGGCCGGACGCAGCGCTGGCCTCTGCACGGGTTGGCAGGCTGGCCCGAGCGTGACTCACGAGCGAGCAAACCGCCACGCTGGCCTTCGCTCGAGCCAGATGGCTGGCCTTAGCGCGGCGCGCATGAGAAAGCCGCCGTGCTGCCGTGCCAATCTAGCTAGCAAACCTTGCAGACAAGCAGCTGGATGGAGCTATCTTGGCTAGCTAGCGGCCGCGAGCGCTGGACGGAGCTGGCATCCGGGCTGCCGCAACATGGGCTCCGCACCGCCGGCGGTTTTGACCTCGCCTTCTGCCGGCGGCGGTAGCTATGTCCCATGGCCGAGGATGACTAGGTGGACGGGCCGGAGGTAGGAGGTCACTCGGGGATTTTTGTGCAGACTGACATGTAGGTCCCACAAGTCATAATGCCTGGTCGAATAGAAGGCATTGACTTAATGGGAGACATGGGCCCTGTCAGAGGTTCGAGTTAGATTCTAACCCTGAACTAACTCTAACCAAAGTGGTGTTTGGATGGCAGGGTTAGATTGACAACAAATGTATCCAAACAGGGCCATGGGTTGAAACGTGCCTATAACGGCACTTTGTAGAGTAGTCGTTTCTTGGTAGGGCTGGTTGGTAAGAGCATGTACAATGGTTGATAAGGTAGTCTTATCTTAAGTCTGCCACGTATGCAAGTGGTAGTAGTTTCTAGGCATTTTAGTGGTTTCTTGCATTATTAGGGGTTTCTTGTAAGGAACAATGTACGTACTACTAGCGACAAAAGGCGATTCTAGGTTGTGTTGTACTCCAACGAGTACTACTAGTGGTCGCGGGAGTGTATACCTCATTTTGTGGGTTCGATCCCGGCCGAACGCACGGCGGCCTTTTAAAAAAATAGTACTACTACACTTCGCTGCGAGCCAATATTTTACACAGGTAGTTTGAGTTTTGAAGTCAAACAGACGTGCGGCACCACAATCTGGGTGCACTGGATAGCCTAGCCACGTTAACGGGTTTTCCTTGCCAGCATCCCGTGGCTCGTGTGCTCGCCCTAGCCGCACCTCGCTTGCAGCTTCCTCATCAGCTAGTAGTATATTTAGACTAGCGCCTCCCAATTAAGCCCGAGGAGCCGGAAAACCTGGCGGGGCATTGGGAACTGTGCAATATGGCTCTGTACGTAAAGTACTCTACTACTACTCTATAGCTTGTGCGTTGCACGCATGGACTTCACTCCATTATCGGCTCTACTATAAAAGAAATTCCTCTTGACGTGTTTTTTTGAAACGGAGGCAAAAGCTGCTTCATCTCATTCATAAAGAAGGAACTACTAACAAAGTTCGACGAGATCCATTACACCTCCACAAATGGAAGCGAAAAGCCTAGTCTCGTTGTATCAAATAACTCAAATGTTTTGCCCCCGCAGTAACCGTCGCTGATAAACAGGCTGCTAGTGTGTGCGTGAGAGGAGCGGCTGAGTAGGCCAGCTACGTGAGAGGAGCGGCTGAATAGAGCACCGAGAGTACCCACTAGGCCACTACGCAGGTGTACTTTCCCTGTATTGATAGTACAGCGATGGTTCTAGAGAACAGTAGTACCCTCCACTTCCAACTGTAGCTCCTTGGCCCTGAGATTCAGGAGTTCAAAACTGGTGCACTATACTAGACTAGACTAGAAGTACAGTACATCGCACTACTAGTTGAGAAAAAGTAGTACTAGTACTGCTACAGTACGAGTACGTACTCCTCTGTCATGTAATGTAAGACGTTTTTTGACACTAGTTGGCATGTACAAAAAATGGCAAAAACATACCGAAAATTTCTTAATCCACGCCAAAAACTACTACCTAGTGCCAAAAATTTCTTACTAGTGCTATTATTTACAGTATAATGCAATCCCATAATGTTCCATAATGCTAGTACTAGTAGTAAATAATAGCCTCACCCCTTCGCTGAGGAACGATCTACAGTTGGAAGGGACGAGGCCCTGCGGTTACTAAGCTCTTATCTCCTCCTCGCCAGTTCCCCTCCCCCCGAAGAGAAGGCAGTTCGTCGCTGCTCCCATGGATTCGCCAGGCGGTTCTCCTCCTCGTCGGGGCTGGGAGACCTTGGACGATCATCCTCTGGGAGAAATCGCACGCAGCTCCGACGTCCTCACCGCCGCAAGACTCGGTGCTTCCTGCACCAACTTTTTCAAGACGCTGCTTAAACAGGCTAGGGAAAAGGCCATGCTTGTTGGTCTTCCATGCGTCCTCGAGGAGAAGGTTCTTCTATGGGACAATCCTTCGAACAGTCCACCGCTCCCTGGCCATGGTTGCACGTTGACTCCGCTAGAGTTGCCGACGTTGAGAGGTAGTCAGATTTTGTCCGATGAGCAGGTCAGTAATGGAGTTTGATCATGTAGTACTTAGTTATTCCATTTCCATCCCGTAATTTCTCCACTGCCCACCATCTTATATATAGGTCTGGGTCGGTGCCAACGAAGATTGGCTTGCATACCTCCGGCCGGATACCACCATCATTTTGCACAACATCCACAGCAGTGCGGCCGTTCCGGTAGACCCCTTCTCCACCATTGGAATCGGCCTTCCGGACTGGCTGGGCTTGAATACGTATGATGATGCCTACATGAGATTGAAGAAGATAGCAATTGCGGACCCGCCGACAAAGCGACGCGGCTACGACGATTACTATCTCATCGCGGTGTTCGACATAAGGATTGCCATCAATGCAAGAGGCAGTAACGGCAGAGGCTGGCGCATGTTGGCGGCGGCAGATTTGTACCCCTACACGTTTGAAGACTTCGTGCGCCATCTAGGCCGCATCTTCGCGGTGACAAGCCAGGGGACTTGTTTCATCTGGTTGCCATCCTACGGTACGGGAGATTACAAACGGAATGCACAAACCATCTTTTGCATCCCTAATGGTACTCCATTATTTTGCAGGGACCAGTCATCCCCCGATCAAGATAAGATCGCCGATCCTGGATGTGCATTTGCATCCGCGATTCGGTCTAACCTGGAACCTTGTAGCTGACTTTGGCATATTGGGATCAACTATCTTAGCAGTCGTTACCCATGGTACCAGTGATGTGCAACATGGTCACACAATCTACCACGATCGGACCGTCACCATCTAGTAGCTGACTTTCGCCTTCTCTTTCATTGTTGTACTAGTAGTATACTTAGTACTACGTAGTACTAGTAGGAGTACTTTTTACCTTGGAGGACGCGTATAGCTAGCTAGGCCCTTGAAGACTTGAACCCACTAGCTGCCACCATTTTTGTTTTTCCATGTCTTACTATCTCATCCATGTAGCCAAGAGTGGCTATATATAATAAGCCGGTTATTTTACTTCCTCTATACCAGAGTAGTACTATTTGCTGCACAGTATTACTGACCGCCATATTTGAGCACAACATTATTATGCATGGACCTTGACTATGTACGTCACCATGTGTCCAGATCTGGGATGCCGCGTGTACCAGATGAACGGCGCCGAGTTCGACCCCCGTGATGCTACGTGGGTGCCGAGGAACACTCTTGGAGGGTACTCGCTTTTCATCGGGGACAGCTACCCCATTGTGAAGCGGATACCACCTTCCGTGCACGACATGGAAGGCCTGCCATTCATGAAGCATGGTTGTGTCTTCAGTGTGCACCGCCGGATGAACGACATGCTGGGACACGCTATCCCTGATTTATGCCACTTCAGCTTGGATGAGTCTCCATCGTGTGGAACCGGACTAGAAAGCTGCGACAATGATTCCCGTTGCCCACCGCTATGGATCGTGCCATCCATGAAGAACACCTGGGACTGGAACCTGGAGGAGGACATGTAGCCCATCTATAACGTGTAAGTGGAGTACGGTAATTGTGAACGGTAGCGCTGTGAATATATGTAGACTAGTCGTGCACAAATTTATCACATGAATTGGAGATGAACTTGTGTGGCATACTGGCATTTGTCCTTTAGAATTTTATTACTAGTAAATGTGTTATGTGTATGTGCAACTTGTGTGGTTGTTGCACGGGCTCCAACACGCTCTTTGAGAAAAAAAGGTGGCACAGCTTTGGATATACGTGACGTGGCTGCATCATACAGTAGCATCGTTCGCTATAGTTGTAGTGCACTCCTACTAGGACGACAACTCCTATAAAACCTTGCGCTTGGCTCTTTGCCTCTTCGGGAGGTTCAACAGTTCGTACTCGTGTGAACCTTGCACTTGGCTCTTCGCCTCTTCGGGAGGTCCAACAATGCTGATAAAACAGTACAATATGCTTCTGGCAATCTGACACCGATTGAACTGCTGCACGTCCACCGCGAGGGCGAGGGAGAGGGAGAGGGAGAGGGCGCTATGGTCAAAACCCTCTCCTCGTCCTGTGAACCACCGCGCGCGTGGGCGAGGGAGAGGTGTAGTAAGCAAGCTTCTCCTCGTTCGGCGAGTTGACGGGACACATCAAAGCAGTACTAGTACTAGTAGTCCATACTGCATCCTTTCCGATTAATATGGCTTAATTTGAAACGAGAAAAATACACTGGCGGTCAACGTATGTAACAATACGCTCTTACGGTCACTATATATAGTTTTGCGGTGATTATACAATCACTAGCTCATCGTAGAGCACCGTATTGCACCCTACTGACCGGCCACATAGTCGACGTGGCACTTTGTTGACTGGTTAAATTGTCACCTGGTTTCTGGGTCCCACCTGTCAGTTGGCAGAGCAAAGAAATCAGTTAAACAAAACTTTATGCAGGCACGACACGAGCCCAACTCTTGCGCGCGAACCGCCCTGGCTGTGTATGTGAGTGCATGCACGTGTACTCCCTCGGTCTTCCAACAAAGAGTGTACATCGGCTATAAAACAAAGAGTGTAGTACATGATGTACATCTACACTTCCAATGAATTTAGCCTTTAATCTAAATCGATATTGATTGACTAATGCACCAACTTGTGCTGTAGGTATAGGTTACATGTCTATCCTTAGTTACAGCATGCAACGGCCTTCATTTAATCTTCTTCTCTCAATGGTCGCATGCACACATAAGTCTGCTACTTTTGGGAGTTAATTATGCCCTGGTCAATATGTAAATCACTAAATGTACAGTCTTTCACGGACGTAGGGAGTAGGTTGAGCACTTGAGCGTGAGCGTGTGTGTTGCGTCGTGTGCTGTGTGCCACATGGGTGCGTGAGTGTTGCGTGCGTCCATGTGTACATGTGAGTGTTGCATGTTGCATGAATGCATGCATGCATGGGGCTTACTCCCTCCATTGACATGTTCATATTTCAAGCTTCCTCTGTTCCCTCCATATGGTGATACTCCCTCTGTTCCCAAATACAGAGTAAAAGCCTCCCTCTGTTCCCAAATACGGAGTATTTGTCTTTCTACAGATTTCAACAAGTGACTAGGTACGGAGCAAAATGAGTGAAGTGAGTGTAGAGGCATAGGGATACTGTAGAAAGGAAGTCCTCGCGATCCATTATTCCCCATCTCGGTCATAGAGAACTATTCAACTAGTCTTCGCAGTGAAGTGACAATACACGCTGCAGCAGATGGGACACGTAATTAATAAGCTGAACCAGCGTGTTGGTGTTACTAAATCAGCCTTACCCAGTACTGCCATCATGTTTGCCAGTAGAGCACGCTTCCGCAAATACTGCTACGCACCTCTGTCCTCCATTAACTGACATATGGGCCCTCTTGTGGTAGACCCACATGTCATCGGTGTAACTATTTACACTCCGAAGGACAGTATATCCTGGTAGTAGTACTAGTAGAATTGAGATTTAATGCACTTTCTTCCCCGTCTTCCACTCTTCTTCCTCCTGTCTTCTTCTTCCTCCTCTCTTCCCCATCGTCGGCCGCACACCATTTACCCCCGCTCACTGCTCGCCCGCCCGCGCCATCTTCCTCGGTAGCTCGCGCGTGCCATATCCCCCACTCACTGCTCGGCCACACGAGGAGAAGCTTCTTCGCTTGCCCGCCCGAATCCACTTCCCCGCTGGCTCGCAGGCACCGAAAACCCCAATGGCAGAACCGACTGACACGCAGAGCAGCGATTGGAATTCCCTGCCCGATGTTCTCTTGGAGTAGATCTGTAATTGTATGGACCTACTCAGCACCGTCCGTCTGGCCGCATGCTCGGTGTCTTTGTACCGTCTACTCGTCTGCAACCGGCCGGCTCTTTTCAAGACACCCTGGTTGCTGATGCCCGATCCTCGCAGGTGGCCTAGACACCGACTTGACGATCCTACGGAGGTTGTCGTGGTGCCCCTCGACATGCTACCACTACCCGTCCACCTGTCCTTCATGCGCGGCCACTACTGGGCGGGCATGACGGCCAACTGGATCGTCCGCATCCACCACTCCGGTAGTCCGTGGCGTCTCGTGGATATCTACACCCAGCGAGAGATCACCCTTCCATCGTTGGATACTGCCGCCATCGAGCCTTGCGGCCCGCCGAACACTCCTGCCTACTACGCACGAGACGCGTCAAGCTTTTGGCTCGACCTCTGTTTGCAGAAAGTTGTAATCTGTGAAGTGTCCACACCATCAAAAGACTACATGGATTACAAGCTCATTGCCTTGTTCAACATGGGATTAGTCTATCTAGAATCCGGCCGCCATACATGGTTATGGCTCATCATCAATCCTGTTGGGGCAACATTTCTGTCTGATGCTATAGTGCACGATGGCATCGTTGACGCGGTCGACGCACAGATTGGCTGCCTATACTGGTGGAATCTATCGTCGTGTAATTGTTCTATCTCATCTCATCTTTACCTTATGAATACGACTGCCTGTTCATTTGTTACAATACATAGCATGCCTGTTCATGCCTGTTAGAATACATAGCATGTCTATAACCACATCATTGCTATATGTTCCTCTCATTTCCTAGATTTTTATGACCACACATGTTATTGTTAGAGTTGATATGAGAACAATTGGAATCTAATGATTGTTAGAATACATATTATGAGCATAACATCATGATTGCTATATGTTACTCTCATTTACAAGATTTTTATAACAACGCATGTTATTGCTTAGAGTTGATATGAGAACAGTAGTAGTAAGTGCTATGGTAGAATATGAGTAGGCGTTGTCATAGCTGTTTTCCTCTCATTGTTACATGATGTTTGAACCATGACATATTGCTAGAATATGAAAGCCATTGGCTTATTTTTTTAACTTGGGGTATGATTATGACCACGGCATTGCAATTCTCTGTCTATGATATATGTCACTGTTATAATAATCTTAATTCCACACATACTCTGAACATGATTGTTTATTTTTGTCCTTTTGGTCTCCAATTTGAATTGTTGCAGCAGACGCAAATGCACTGGCCTTCATGATTCCAGGACCTGGAATCATACCAGCCGATGGGTGGTGGTTTATCGCTCGTTCAGCTGACGGCGGTCATTTGATGCTCATTCGCACGTACCAAATTGACCAAGCCATTACATCAAACCACATGCAGTACAATGCATGGGGCGTTCGTGACATTGATGGCTATGGCTACTTCGTGTTCGAGAAAGATCCCAGCTCCGTTGGGCTAGGCGTATTCAACTGGAGGCGGGCTTACAGCCTCGGCAACCACTCCTTGTTCCTCGGGCTCAATTATCCGATCATCCAACCAATCATTGATCATATCACCGGCGATGATTATCGTGCTATGCAACTTCCATTCGCGAGGGGGGACTGTGTTTACACATCATACCATGGGTTTCATGAATCACCATATCCAGAGATTCGTCGACACAGCTTGTTGCCAGATAATCTTCAGTGTGTGAAAGGCATCAAGCTTCCATGCGATGGAAGGCTTTTGCAAACCCGACATGCGGCGATGTGGTTCATGCCAACAGCAAATATATATAACTTGATTCGTGCTGATATCTAGACTGATCCATGTATTCTGCTGTTGTAGCACGACCCTCTTTTGTTGGATATTATGTACTATTGTTAGTTTGAAGCACTCCTCTGGTTTGAGGGATAGATACCTTCCTGGGATCAAGTGCATCCTAACTCACCTGCGTAGGATGTACTGATAATGATGATGGAGATGCTGTGCAGAAGCCACATATATATATATATATATATCAGTTAGGCTTCAAGTGCGTACTTGTTAGTTAAACCTATGTATAAATTGTGACACTAAATATGACTAGTAAGTAGTACAGTAGCAGTACTAGTATACGTCGGTCAAATTATTCATCATGTCCACACATTGAATTGACGTGACAACACGCTGCGCGTGAGGTGACACAAGAATCCCAGCGGCGTGTTCGGGTATTCTGGACTTCAGATTTGGAGTACCACTTATCCGTCGAAATCTTTCATCATTCACTTAAAACAGTCGATTGATCATACATTGAGTACCATATAACTGGAAGTACCGATGCAAGTCGAAGAAGGATTGGCCGGTGCTACCGGCTGGCGTCAAGTTCGATCCCACGGATCAGGAGCTGATCGAGCACCTTGAGGCCAAAGTGAGTGCTGACAGCGCGAGATTTCAGTCTCTCATCGATTTGTTCATACCAACCATCGACAGCGAGCACGGCATATGCTACACCCAACCTGAGAAACTTCCAGGTAAGACACCGATCGGCCGTCTACTTGCACAAAATATTCCTTTGTTTATAGCTCTATTTTTCTTTTTAGACGGAGACCTGGTGAAGCAATTACAATTTGACAGTTAATAAAAAGTGAAACAAGTGACTGCAATGCCAACTACGTATACTAAAACCTGTATTCCACAATACTGCAGGTATCACACTGAGTTGCCTAAGGAAGCATTTCTTCCAGCGCAATTCCAGGGCGTTCAAAAGGGGCACGTGGACGCGTCGCAAGATACAGTCGGAGTGCGGCATGCACGCGATGTGGCACAAGACCGGCAATACCTTGCCGGTGAGGGTCAACGGCCGCCAGACGGGCAGCAAAAAAGGTTCTGGTGCTGCACACCAACAAGAACTTCGACCAGCAGAGGACCAACTGGGTGATGCACCAGTACCACCTCGGGCACTTGGAGCAAGAGAAGGAGCGGGAGCTGGTCCTCTGCAAGATTTTCTACCAGACAAACACTAGGGCCAGGAGTAAAAAGATTATAAGTTAGTTTGGTATTGGTAGTTGTACTACCTTGTCGTCCGCAAGTTGGTATTGTTGTTAACGATCTTTTGGTATGAACTTGCATTTGCTTCCAACCATCATGCCGAGGGTCGACGTGGATATAAAGTTGAATAATTTGTTTCGAAACGAATTTTCAGGCACCTAATTTTTATTTGATGGGTAGCATAAGCACCTGCCGTTCGAATTCCCAGTTCTCCAATTTTTTCGAAACAAGTGCATGCACTTATTATCATGATGAAAAAACAATATCCCTGCCGCATCCCAGTTATTAGTCTGTACTTGCAGAATTCTCTCGTTTATTGAGCACGTATATTGTTTTTTCAGGTCGAGCAAGTTTCAACTGGGCTGTAGACTGCCCAGGGTTGGTTTTGTTTTTAACAGGCCCAACCCATGACGACAACAGGGCAAAAAGATCCAGCAGGTATCTACTGGCCTCTGGCCCACCAGCATTAGTTATATTTTGTCTTACAACATCCGCAGGCAGTTTTTTTACTGAATCAAACACACAGCCTAGTTCTATTTTCCTCTTGAAACGCATGTCCTACATCTGTTTTCTAATCTCTACCTATAGTTTTACTAGTTCATATACACGTATCATTATATTGAAAACACATAAAATTCCCTTTTCATATTTACATCCTTATTTTTGTTGTTTTTTCCCACCCAGCGCTGATTTTTTTACCACTGGTTTTCCCTTAAACCAACTCAATTGTCCCACGTCTTATTTGCTTACAAAAACAAAACGATTTTTTTGGCAAATCAATAAGTTCTAAAAAAATGTTTATCATTTCGGGATTACAACAGTTCGGATTCCACCAAAATATGCAAAATAAGGTTGAACTTTTTGACCGTGGTCCTGGGCAGAAAATGGGATGTAATAAATTACTTAAGAATTAGCAAATGGGCTGCAAATTATAAAAAATAGCAAATGGGCTTTATGTTGTCTGCCACAGATTTGGAGGCTGACTTGTGGGCCTACTAAGTTCATGCGTACACAAGGTTTCTCAAAAAAGAAACTTATTCAACAATCAACTCTACCAGCGTCACACCGTTACATGTCAATCTAACGGCAATCGTGCTTCTTCAGTATCTGATCTTCCTGCCCCAGCCGCCCAAACCAGCGCCTTCGGAACCCGCTGCTCCCGCCTCCCGTGGCCGGCTGTGTAGCCGGGCAGGCCTCATGGCCCCATCATACTCGCATCCCTGGCCTGTCTATCCCTCCACTCACCCACACCTCCTGTTATTTTCCGGCGACGGCAGCCGAACCAGTCAACCCTCGTACTCTCCACCGCGTGGGCAGCCACTGCCGTGTCTTCCCCGGCTCCGTGTCGTTCCCTTCGTAGGCCTCGCCGTCGTCCACCGCCCTGGTGCTCTCGGCGCGGCGTGGTCAACGATGTCCATCCAACGGCCGTAGTGCTTCTTCAACCTCTGGTCTTCTTGCTCCAGCCGCCCAAAGCAGCGCCGGTCGTGCCGCATGCTCCTGCCTCCCGTGGCCGGTTGTGCTGCCGCGAAGGCCTCACCGCCCCCATACTACTCCCACCGTTGGCCAGGCCATCCCTCCACTCACCCACTCCCTGTGTTATTCTGCGGCGACGGCAGCCTCACACCGCAGCCGAACCAGTGAACCCTCGTACTCCTCTCCGCATGGGCATCCACTGCCGCGTCTTCCCCGGCTCCGCGTCGTCCCCTTCCTAGGCCTCGCCGTCGTCCACCGCCGTGGTGCTCTCGGCGCGGCGTGGTCAATGTGGTCAACGACCGACTTCCATCAGAAGAGTAATGTACGTGGAGAGGCTGACAGCTGGGTCCACGACAGCCGCAAGGAAGTGCCTCCTTATTACGCGCAAAATAATTATTCCTCCACCTGACAGCAGGGATCCACTGGATGGGCCACCAGTATTTCGCGAAAAAATGTTTCCCCCTGACTGCTGGGACCCACCGGATGGGCCACCGTATTTCATGAAAAAAATGTTTCCCCCTGACTGCTGCGACCCACCGGACGGACCACCGTATTTCGTGAAAAAACGTTCCCCCCGCTGTAAGCTCGGACCCACCGGAAGTGCCTCCTTATTACGCCCAAAAAAATGAATACTCCCCCTGCAAGCTGGGACCCACCATGGTGGTAGGCTGACTTGTGGGTCTACTAAGTTGACGGGGATGGAGGGCTTTGTCAACTTAGTCAATATGAACAATTCTAGCACCAGTGACTGTTGGATGTCCATCCCACGGCCGTCGTGCTTCTTCAATCTCTGCTCTTCCTGCTCCAGCCGCTCAAACAAGCGCCGGCGGGACTGCCTGCTCCCTCCTCCCCGCGGCCGGTTGTGCTGCCGCGCCGGCCTCACCGCCCCACCGTACTCCCATTGCTGGCCTAGCCGTCCCTCTACTCACCCACACCTGCTGTTATTCTCCGGCGACGGCAGACGAACCAGTAAACCCTCGTACAGTCGTACTCCCCTCCGCGTGGGAAACAACTGCCGAGTCTTCCCTGCCTCCGTGTCGTTCCCTTCCTAGGCCTCGCCGTCGTCCACCGCCCTGGTGCTCTCGACGCGGCCTGGTCAACATGGTCAATGAACGACATGCATCTTATGTGGACTGTACGTGGAGAGGCTGACAGCTGGGTCCATGGCCGCACGCAAGGAAATGCCTCCTTATTACGCGCAAAATAATGATTCCTCAACCTGACATCTGGGACCCACCGAAAGGGCCTCTGTATTTCGCGAAAAAAACGTTACCGCCGCTGACAGCTCGGACCCACCAGCTATATCTTCGCACGCAAGGAAGTGCCTCCTTATTATGCACAAAAAAATGAATACTCCCCCTGTTAGCTGGGACCCAGTATAGTGGCAGGCTGACTTGTGGGCCTACTAAGTTGACGGGGATGGAGGGCTTTGTCAACTTAGTCAATATGCACGATTCTAGCTCCAGTGACCGTACGATGTCCATCCAACGGCCTTAGTGCTTCTTCAACCTCTGGTCTTCTTGCTCCAGCCACCCAAACCAGCGTCGGTCGTGCCTCGTGCTCCTGCCTCCTGTGGCCGGCTGCGATGCGGCGGAGGCCTCACCGCCCCCTACTCACCCACACCCCCTGTTATTCTGCGGCGACGGCAGCCTCACACCGCAGCGAACCAGTGAACCCTCGTACTCCTCTACGCGTGGGCATCCACTATCGCGTCTTCCCCGGCTCCGCGTCGTCCCGTTCCTAGGCCTCGCCGTCATCCACCGCCCTGGTGCTCTCGGCGCGGCGTGGTCAACGTGGTCAAGGAACGGCTTCCATCGGACGTGGACTGTACGTGGAGAGGCTGACAGCTGGGTCCACGGCTGCGGCAAGGAAGTGCCTCCTTATTATGCGCAAAATAATTATTCCTCCACCTGACAGCGGGGACCCATCGGACGGGCCATAGTATTTCGCGAAAAAACGTTTCCCCCCTGACTGCTAGGACCCACCAGCTACACCTTTGCAGACAAGGAAGTGCGTCCGGGCAAAAAAAACAATTCGCCCCCCTGACTGCTGGGACCCACCAGCTACATCTTCGCACGCAAGGAAGTGCCTGGCAGTCGGGACCCACCTGGTCGAAGCATACGTAGCGTTATCATTCTGGTTGCGAACATGTACGTACATATATACTGATCGATGTAGAGGCGTGCACGTGTCGTAGTAGAGGCGTGCACGTAGCATGTACACATACGTACAGCGGCCAGTGTGCAAGAAAGAAAATACGGCCACGTATGTGTACATACGGGCGGGGTCTCGAACACCTACTCGCGCATACGTACGGCCAGGGCTCGTGTACATGGCTGGGTCGGAACGGAGAAACAGCGTCGTCATCGTGTTCATGGGGAGGCAACGGAATGCGTCGTGTTCATGGGGAGGCAACGGAATGTGTCGTGTTCATCGGGAGGCAACGGAACGCGTGGGAGCCAACCGGCTGGGTCGGAACGGAATGCGTTGTCGTGTTCATCGGGAAGGCTTGGACGGAACAGGCGATGGAAACGAGGCCTGGCGTACCGCAGAACGGAGGAAACGGCCTTGTGTTCGACCGGCCACGTTCGAAACGGGATCATGTTCATCGGGAGGGGTCTGGCGTACCGCAAAATGGAGGAAATGGACCTCCTACAGTCGAAACGGGGGTCCTGTTGATTGGGAGGGGTGTGGCGTACCGCAATACGGACGAAACGGACTTGTGTTCGAGCGCTACGGTTGAAACGGGGGTCCTGTTGATCGGGAGGGGTGTGGCGTACCGCAAAACGGACGAAACAGACTTGTGTTGGAGCGCTACGGTCGAAACGGGGGTCATGTTCATCGGGAGGGGTATGGCGTACCGCAAAACGGGACTCCACGGGATACTGTTCATCTCCACCGTCGACCTCCTCCAGCCTCCACGGGCTACCGTCGACCTCCTCCAGCCTCCACGGGCTCCTGTTCATCCAGCCTCCACTGCGCGCTACTCCACCGGCTACTGTTCAACCACCCCTCCACGGGCACCCCTCCACCGTCTACTGTTCATCCAGCCCTCCACACCATGGGGTCCTGTTCATCCAGAGGCAACGCCATCGCTCACTGTTCATCCACCCCCCCCCCTCCCGCAACGCTCACTGTTCATCCAGAGAGGCAGCATCCATCGGCTTCAGTTAGCAGCAGCAGTGAAGGAATCGCTCGATCGGGTTCAGTTAACAGCCATCGATCGATCGCTCGGGTTCAGTAACGCGTAGCCTGCAGTGCAATCGCTCGGGTTCCGTTAGAGCCCAACGCCTCGCTCGGGTTCAGTTAGAGCCAATGCCTCGCACACACGCGCGTACGTGTACGAGAGAAACGCGCATCGCTCGGCCCCCGACCTCCCACCGTAACCGGGAACTCCCCGAAATTTTCCTCGCCCTCGCTTCTACCACGGTTTTTTCCGTCATGGACGGCCCAAAGAATGTTATGCAGCTGCGTCTCCGGCCCGCCTAGGATGAAAAGCCCATTTTCTGTCATGATTTTTTGTCATAGAAGTAGGAGCCCACCACATCTATGATGATACCGGGTTTTGTCACAATTATCGTCATAGAAGTGTCATATGTATGACAGAAAAAAGTTTCATTCAGCCCAAAATGTCACGGATGTGTCTTTTTTTTTGTAGTGACCGGTGCATCCAAACCCCGTGATACGATACGCTCTATCACACATAAACCTCCTTATATCTTCCTCAAAACAGCCACCATACCTACCTATTATGGCATTTCCATAGCCATTCCGAGATATATTGCCATGCAACTTTCCACCGTTCCGTTCATCCTGACACGCATCACCATTGTCATATTGCCTTGCATGATCATGTAGTTGACATCGTATTGTGGCAAAGCCACCTTCATAATTTTTCATACATGTCACTCTTGATTCATTGCCCATCCCGGTACACCGCCGGAGGCGTTCATATAGAGTCATATCTTGTTCTAGTTTTGAGTTGTAACTCATGAGTTGTAAATAAATACAAGTGTGATGATCATCATTATTAGAGCATTGTCCCTTAAAAAAAGAGAAAGGCAAAAAAAGGCCAAAAAAAGAAAGGCCAAATAAAAAAGGAAAGGCCCAAAAAAAAGGGGGGGACAATGCTACTATCTTTTTCCACACTTGAGCTTCAAAGTAGCACCATGTTCTTCATATAGAGAGTCTCATTTGTTGTCACTTTCATATACTAGTGGGAATTTTTCATTATAGAACTTGGCTTGTATATTCCAACGATGGGCTTCCTCAAAATGCCCTAGGTCTTCGTGAGCAAGCAAGTTGGATGCACACCCACTAGTTTCTTTTGTTGAGCTTTCATACATTTATATCTCTAGTGCATCCGTTGCATGGCAATCCCTACTCCTCATGTTGACATCAATTGATGGGAATCTCCATAGCCCATTGATTAGCCTCGTTAACATGAGACTTTCTTCTTTTTTGTCTTCTCCACACAACCTCCATCATCATATTCTATTCCACCCATAGTGCTATATCCATGGCTCACGCTCATGTATTGCATGAAAGTTGAAAAAAGTTTGAGATTACTAAAGTATGAAACAATTGCTTGGCTTGTCATCGGGGGTGTGCAAGATAAGAGCATTCTTGTGTGACGAAAATGGAGCATGACCAAACTATATGATTTTGTAGGGATAAACTTTCTTTAGCCATGCTATTTTGAGAAGACATGATTGCTTTGATTAGTATGCTTGAAGTATTACAATTTCTTATGTCAATATGAACTTTTATTTTGAATCATTTGGATCTGAACATTCATGCCACAATAAAGAAAAATACATTAAGGATTATGCTAGGTAGCATTCCACATCAAAAATTCTGTTTTTATCATTTACCTACTCGAGGACGAGCAGGAATTAAGCTTGGGGATGCTTGATACGTCTCCAACGTATCTATAATTTTTGATTGTTCCATGCTATTATATTACCTGTTTTGGATGTTTATGGGCTTTACTTTACACTTTTATATCATTTTTGGGACTAACCTACTAACCGGAGGCCCAGCCCGAATTGCTGTTTTTTTTGCCTATTTCAGTGTTTCGAAGAAAAGGAATATCAAACGGAGTCCAAACGGGATGAAACCTTCAGGAGCGATCTTTTTGGAACAAACGCAATCTAGGGGACTTTGAGTGGATGTCAAGCAACAAACGTGGTGGCCACGAGGGTGCCCGGCGCGCCCCCTGGGGGTGGGCACGCCCCCACCCTCGTGGGCCCCTCGAGCGTCAACCGACCTACTTCTTCCTCCTATATATATCCATGTACCCCGAAAACATCCTGGAGCACCACGAAAACCTAATTCCACCGCCGCAACCTTCTGTATCCGCGAGATCCCATCTTGGAGCCTTCGCCGGCGCTCCGCCAGAGGGGGAATCGACCATGAAGGGCCTCTACATCATCTCCAAGGCCTCTCCGATGAGTTGTGAGTAGTTTACCACAGACCTTCGGGTCCATAGTTATTAGCTAGATGGCTTCTTCTCTCTCTTTGAATCTCAATACAAAGTTCTCCTCGATCTTCTTGGAGATCTATTCGATGTAACTCTTTTTGCGGTGTGTTTGTCGAGATCTGATGAATTGTGGGTTTATGATCAAGTTTATCTATGATAAATATTTGAATCTCCTTTGAATTATTTTATGTATGATTGGTTATCTTTGCAAGTCTCTTCGAATTATCAGTTTGGTTTGGCCTACTAGATTGTTCTTTCTTGCAATGGGAGAAGTGCTTAGCTTTGGGTTCAATCTTGCGGTGTCCTTTCCCAGTGACAGTAGGGGCAGCAAGGCACGTATTGTATTGTTGCCATCGAGGATAAAAAGATGGGTTTTATGTCATATTGCATGAGTTTATCCCTCTACGTCATGTCATCTTTCTTAATGCGTTACTCTATTCTTCATGAACTTAATACTCTAGATGTAGGCAGGAGTCGGTCGATGTGTGGAGTAATAGTAGTAGACGCAGAATCGTTTCGATCTACTTGTCACAGACGTGATGCCAATATACATGATCATGCCTAGATAATCTCATAACTATGCGCTTTTATATCAATTGCTCGACAGTAATTTGTTCACCCACCGTAATACTTATGCTATCTTGAGAGAAGCCACTAGTGAAACCTATGGCCCCCGGGTCTATCTTTTATCATATAAGTTTTCCATCTACTTTTATTTGCATCTTTTCCTTTCCAATCTATACCATAAAAATACCAGAAATATTTATCTTATCTTATTATCTCTATCAGATCTCACTTTCACAGGTTACCGTGAAGGGATTGACAACCCCTTTATTGCGTTGGTTGCGAGGTTCTTGTTTGTTTGTCTAGGTGCGTGGGACTGTTGAGGAGCCTCCTACTTGATTGATACATTGGTTCTCAAAAACTGAGGGAAATACTTACGCTACTTTGCTGCATCACCCTTTCCTCTTCAAGGGAAAACCAACGCAGTGCTCAAGAGGTAGCTGCCTGCAACACCCTGAAGATGCTAGGGACACTGGGAGTCCTCACCATCCCATCAGATGAGAAAGATGCCATCATTTGTGTGGACAAGATGTACCGGGACACGGTCGCGTCAGAGGCAGCGACGCTAGCAGTACCCACCAAGGAGAACAAAGGAAAGAAAAAGGATTGTAGGACCTCCGGCAAAGAGTGCGGAAAGCGTGCTCCCTCCGAGTGGACAGCTCCCGTCGACGACGTGCCAGAGTGTTCCAACAGCAAAAGATCCAAGGTTGCTGCTCCGCAAGTGAAAAAGGTCCCGACAGGGCTGGATGGCGTTGATGGTACTTTCACTATCAGCGCCACCCTCAATGACAAACAGGAAAGTGCGCTTGTTGCCTTCCTGCAGGCGAATATCAATGTGTTTGCATGGCAACTATCTGATATCCCCGGTGTTCCCAGGGAGGTAATCAAGCACCACCTTGTTGTCTGCCCACACGCCAGACCTGTTAAGAAGAAGGTCCAGAAGCAGGCCTTGGAGAGGTAGCAGTTTTTTGCAGAAGAGATCAAGAAGCTTGCGGCAGCTGGTTTGGTCACAGGAGTGCTACATCCCACTTTTCTAGCAAACCCAGTGGTGGTCCGGAAGGCAAACGGGAAGTGGTGGTTGTGAATTGATTTCACAGACCTCAACAAGGCTTGACCGAAGGACCCGTTTCCCTTGCTCGTATTGATCAGATAGTGGATTCCACTTTAGGTTGTGATTTGCTCTCATTTCTAGATGCCTATTCTGGATACCACCAGATCTTCATGTCCAAAGAGGATAAGGAGAAGAAATCATTCATCACTCCATGTGGTACGTACTGCTTTGTCTGCATGCCATTCAGATTAAAGAACACTGGGTCCACCTTTGCAAGGTAGTCCAAATTGGTTTTGAACCTCAGCTGCACAGAAACATTGAAGATTATATGGATGATATTGTGGTCAAAACCAAGGACAGAGAAACTCTCATCCAGGATTTGGAGGAAAAATTTGCAAATCTGCGCAAGCTCAACTTGAAGCTCAATCCAGAGAAATGTGTATTTGGTGTTCCCTCCAGCAAGCTGCTTGGGTACTTTGTGTCCCACAGGGGAATCAAAGCTAATCCCGACAAGATCAAGGCCAATTGAGCAGATCCAAGCGCCAAGGACAGTTAAAGATGTGAGGCGCCTGACGGGATGTGTTGCCGCGCTAAGCAGATTCATCTCTAAGTTTCTCGAGCGTGCCCTGCCATTCTTCAAGATTTTTAAGAAGGCAGGTCCTATGAAGTGGACCCCTGAAGCAGACACAGCTTTGCAAAAGTTGAAGGCCTACCTGTCCTCTGTGCCTACCCTTGTTGCACCCAAACCCCAGAAGCCGTTGTTGCTATACATAGCGGCAACCAACCAAGTGGTCAGTACAGCCTTGGTAGTACAGCGAGAAGTGAATGAGAAAGAGAGTGAGCAGAGGACGGGAGAGCCACATAAGGATCAGGGCAGCAACAAGCATAGTAACGATGACAACCCCAAGGATGCGGAAAGGAAGAAAGTGGTGCAGCGCTAGTGTACTTTGTCAGCTCCTTGTTACAGGGAGCTAGATCGAGGTACTCTCGCGTGCAAAAGTTGATTTTTGGTCTCATCATGGCCTCAAGGAAACTGCGCCACTACTTCCAAGCCCATGAGATCACGATTGTTACTCATTTCCCATTGCAACGGATAGTCCAAAACCCAGAGGCTACCGGCAGAATAGTGGACTGGGCTTTGGAGCTATCTAGCTTTGGTTTGAAGTTTGAGAGTACATCAACTATCTAGAGCAGGGCATTGGTAGGGTTTATTGCAGAATGGACGACAACCCCTGATGAGGAAGTGACAGAGACAGTTATCCCCGGCAAGGAATCACCCCATGAATGGATTATGTATTTTGATGGTGCTTTTTCCCTGCAGGGTGCAGGGGTGGCGTGCTTCTTGTCGCCCCCTCCGGGGAGCACTTGAAGTACGTCGTCCAGATGCATTTTGCCCGGGAAGAAGCCACCAACAATATCGCAGAGTTTGAAGGGCTCCTTGCCGGGCTCAGGATTGCAGCGGAATTGGGAATTAAGAAGCTGATCATTCGAGGAGATTCACGGTTTGTGGTGAGACAAGTTAACAAGGATTATCAAAGTCCATTGATGGAGGCATACGTCGAGGAAGTGAGAAGAATGGAGGAGCACTTTGACAGATTGCAAACAAAGCGTGTGCCCCATGCGGAAAACAGCATAGCTGATCATCTGTCAAAGTGTGCTACGCAGAAGCTTCCTGTGGAACCAGGGACTTTTGTTCTTCGTCTTACTCAGCCCTCCGTATCCCCAGCAACAATGGCCTGGAAAAGGAGAAAGTTGGACACCGGTAAGCCTCTCCCAGTAGAGCCGTCCGCTCCCGGTAGAGACCCTGCCGGAAACAACTCCTCGCAACCTGACGGCCGCCCCCTCTAGCCGGGCCCATGGACCCGCGTATGAGGCTGGTGCTCCCGCAGCAGAGGAGGTGTCGCTAGTCCTTGTTGCCGAGCCTCAGGCTCCAACTTGGGCAAGGCACATTGTCCGCTTCCTCCAAACCGGAGAGCTTCCCGGCAACCAAGACGAAGCTGAAAAAGTAGCCCGAAGGGCCAGTATGTATCAGTTTGTCAATGACACTCTGCACAGAAGGAGGTCCAACGGTGTGAAATTTGAAGTGTTTCTGCCAGGAAGAAGGAAAGGAACCGTTGGCTGAGATACACAAAGGAATGTGCGGCTCCCACATTGGATCAAGGGCGTTGGTTGGGAAAGCATTCCGGCAAGGATTCTATTGGCCCACAGCCCTCCAAGAGGCGGTCGAGCTCATCACTAAGTGTGAAGCCTGCCAGCTCCATTCCAACAAAACACGCCTGCCTGGGAGTTCGATATCCTCGGCCCCTTCCCCCGAGCGATCGGGGGCTTTGAATTCTTGTTTGTTGCCATCGACAAGTTTACAAAGTGGCCGGAAGTGACTGCCGTGAGAAAGGTGACTGCTCAGTCAGCTCTCAAGTTCTTGAAAGATCTGGTGTGTCATTTTGGAGTTCTGGCAAGGATCATCACCGACAACGGCACCCAGTTCACGAGCCCCGCCTTCATGCAATATGTTCATGCCCTCGGATCCAAAATCTCATTTGCCTCTGTGCACACCCCCGGAGCAATGGACAAGCTGAGAGGGCGAACGCAGAAGTGCCACATGGACTCAAGACAAGAACCTTTGATACGCTGAAGAAGCACGGTAGGCAGTGGATCGAGGAGCTGCCTGTAGTTCTCTAGTCCCTCAGAACGACACCAAACCGAGCTACCGGTCAGACTCCCTTCTCCCTGGTCTACGGGGCAGAAGCAGTTATCCCCACATAACTTTTTACGGGTCGCCTCGAGTACTTGCTTACGATGAAATCATGCAAGATTAGCACCGACATGACGATGTTGTTCTACTTGAGGAGAACCGTTGCCGGGATGCTACACATGCTGCATGCTACCAGCAAGCCCTGTGTCACTATCATAGCCGCAGGGTTCACGCCCGGTGTTTTGAGGAAGGCGACCTTGTCCTTAGGCGCGTTCAGTCCGCCAAGGGTACACACAAGTTGTCACCGAAGTGGGAAGGCCTTTACCGGGTAGTACAAGTCACCAGACCCGGCGCAGTCCGTCTGGAGACCGGAGATGGCACTCTGTTGCAAAACTCATGGAATATTGAGCATCTCCGCAAATTCTGCCCGTAAGGTGCGAGGCTGTCGGGCCCTGCCCGGCAGCCACCCATTTGTACAGGCCTTGCCTCAGCTGCATGTAACCCCTTGTACAAAGTCGGGGCGATGAAGCGGTGCAAGAGAAAATAAAGAAGCGTTGTAGGGGGGCAACCTAGATTGCATGCATGCATGAGCATTCCAGCTTGCTGCATAAGCAGTTTCATGAGGATCTGCATATGCATATAGATAGGATCGCATCTTGCATTCATTCTCATCTGCATGAAGCGGCAGGTTCCTGACATGGACTTGGCTTCGACAAGGGGGTGACAAGATTGCTCGGCACTGCGATCCCCGGCATGCCAAATAGATAAGTTCTATCTCTTGTCCATTCGTGTTCTGTAAGCTATAACTTACGCATTAGAAAACCTCGCCGCTTTTTTTAGACTTAGGTGCTCCCATTCCTGACTCGAACGTTGCTTCGGTCAGAATGGTCGCAGTGGCCTTTGGTAAAAAGAAGTTGGCGGGGGGCTGGCCCCTCTGCCTGTAACCCGGCAGATATGGCTCTCTGGCAGACAAAAAGGGTGCCTTCAAGATAGCCTGCCGGGACAAACTCGTTTATTTGCACTAAAGAGGCATCTCACCTCTGCATGGACATACACATGCACAGGTTCCCGACAAGGTTTATCTTTTTCATTAACATGATGATACAAGTACAAGCATTACAGAACACAAGCATGGACACGAGAGAGTACATTATTTGAATTAAAATTTGGCAAGTGCCTATAGTTTAAGATTGAAAAAAGATAAGTGCCCCGTAATCCCCTTTCTTGTCCCTCTCCTCCCAGGCACGGCAGGTGAAGGCTAAGAGGACAAAGGGGAGGCACCGTGGAACACATCGATGGAGAGCACGGCGGAGAAGGCCCCTCGACCACCGCCACCAGGGCACGGTAGGGCTAACAGAGCTGCAACCCGAGAGGAAGCCTGTCGGGGCCCAGCTGGAAGTCTGCTGGAGGAGCCTGGGAGCACCATCCCCACCTCTGCATCCAACTCCCCGGCAAATCATGTTGCGGGGAGGAGATGCGGATGCAGATGATGGTGTTAACGCCTAATGGAGATGGTGCAGGCGGCGGTCAACCGGAGTCAGAGTCACTGTTCCCCCGCACGCCAGCGTCGTCATCACTGTCACGGCCCTCTGAGTCGCTGCCGCTCGAGGAGAAGCTTTCGTCGTCGGTAGAGCTCTTCGCACAACACCCTAGGAGAATTCCCGAGCACCCAAAGACCTTGACGGAGAGCATGCCGCTCTCCATTAATTTGAACTGGAGAACGTGCCCCTCCGACAAGTTATGGGCACGGGTGAAGGTCTTCCAGCCACGGCGGAGGTACATAACATGAGGAGCGGGGAAGTCGACGTCGACCCACATACCGCCATTCCCACAACCCCTCATGTGCAGCCTCAAAGCATGTGGCGGATCGAGCTCCATTACATGGGCGAATGGGGTAGGAAGATGAAAATGGCCACACAGAGGTTTGTACAACCTGATGAAGAATTCTCGGGGCTGATCTCCAGCATGGCCTTCCATCAGTGGGGGAGCCACCGGCCGAGGCACAACCAGGGCACCGCCCCGTCCTCCTCCACCTCGATCGCCACGACGTCCTCGACCTTGCCCCCTCCCTCCTCCTCTCACGATAGGCTCTGCTCCTGCAAGCTCCGGAGGAGGAAGGATGCGCTGTCGAGTAGAAGCCCTTGTCGCCGCCTATGGAGTACCACTGTGCCCTTGCCCCCTCACCATGACAAGCGAAGGAAGGCTACGAAGAAAGAAGGAGGAAGAGGTGTGTATGGAAGAACACCGTTCCTGCCCCCCTTTTATAGGAGGGCGAGGCCAGGGGCCGGCCCCTCACCCTAGGGCGGCCGCTCCGCTCATCCGATACGGCATCCCCTCCCCATCCAGAGACACAAGGAATTTGGACCGATCCGCTGCTCCAACCAGCGATGTCTGGTTTCGCACTGTGGCACTAAACTCTTGCCCTCCGCATCCCCAACCTACCCTTCCTGAGGCATGGGGGACACGTGGCGGATGAGCCAGAAGCACAGAAGCAAGTGGGATGGGCGTTTCCGCCCCATAATCGTGGGGTGTTAACGCCATGTAGGACACAATCCGAGCTTTTTTTCGTAACGTCACGCACGACACGCGAAGAAACCGAAGGCCCGAAATCAAGACTAATGAAGAAGCAAAGAAGATCTCAAGAGACCAGCTTCTTCAGCAACTCTGCATGTGCACTTGTTAGGCCCTACCCCGACGACACTCGGTAGCACGTTCGGGGCAGGCGCGGGGGCTTCTGTCGGTGCAACAGACTCTGGGCCTGTTGCCCTGACTGTGCACAGGCTCATGATCAAGGTTGAAGCCTCAAACCAAGATGAACAAGAGACCAAGTGACTCGAGGAACCAACAAGCAGATCAGAGGAACCACGACCAGGCCAGGACAACAAGATGTCATCAAGAAAGAGGCCTCCCTTGCCGAGCAGGCGAGCCCGGCAAGGGGCGAGGCCACCCTCGAAAGAAGTTGACCAAGGCATCCCGGCAGGGCCTGTTGGGGCTCGCGGAGGCCAGATTACCTCACCAACTACTCCACCACGATCCACCTCATCAATCAGCGCGGTGTCAAGCCGCGGAGTAATTAA
The DNA here is from genome assembly GCF_018294505.1 of Triticum aestivum. Classification (NCBI taxonomy): domain Eukaryota; kingdom Viridiplantae; phylum Streptophyta; class Magnoliopsida; order Poales; family Poaceae; genus Triticum; species Triticum aestivum. Next base: position 332,469,419 of record NC_057805.1, read on the forward strand.
GTGGCAACCATTTGCCACATGGCCGCCACTTCCTACCAAGCAAACCCACAGATGACACCCGTCCTACGACGTGTCGGACGAGCAGGTGTGGAGCTGGCAAGATAGCCCGGCAAGCCTTGTCGGGCAACCAATGATGTGACACTAAGCGGCACATTAAATGCGCACTATCAGCCTGCAGAGTTAGGTATGATAGCACTATTTGCTATCATATAAGTGTCTAGTGACTAGTTTGCCACTGTGGTGACCCCTTAGCCTATAAAGGAGGGCCAAGGAAACAGTTCAAGACACTAGTGCAGGATGCTGCTAACGCGACACTACGATCAGAGACCCTTCGAGAAACTGTGTGCGATGCAATAATCACGAAAAGTGGTGTCAGAGAACCGTCAAAAATGTCCAAAACATTTGCGATGACGGATGCATCAAACACGGTTCAGATCTTAGTTGCGTGTGTGATGTAGGGCATACGGTTCAGTTCAATTAACTATTTGCGATGAGGAGTAACAAAAGAAATGGGCAGCCAGATGAAGGCGTGTGCGATACATAGCATACGGTTCACTAGGATGAACTGTTTGTGATTAGTCAACACAAAAGAATCGGTCAGCCAGATCAAGGTGTGTGCGATATACATCATGTGGTTCACTGGGATGAGCTGTTTGTGTTGAGACAAGAGAACATAAACGGTTCAATATAACAAGATGTGTGTGATACGCGGCAAACAGGTCTGTAATCAGAAATGTGTGCGAAGACCGATAATAACACAAACGGTTGCTGCTAATATGACGTGTGTGTTGTGCGATGGGATTGCATACAGAACAACAACATATATATTACATGCATGATTAACCAAATTAAACATCCAATTACATAGGTGGCTACTACAACCATGGCATTTGCACACACCAAAGTAAACTATTACATGCATAATTTCATAGGTGGCTACTACACACATGACACTTCCACACACCAATAAAGTAAACTATATATTACATGCATGATTAACTAGCATAAACGATCATCTGATCATCATCTACTTCTTGTGACGCTTGCTCTGCTTGTGGCTCAATCCGGGCTCATCGATTTGGGTAACGAGGCACTTCCTCATGTCAACGATCCGCCTGTGCATCTCGTAGCATGTGTAGACACTCTTGGCCGCAAACCTGAGGTGAGGTTCATCTAGTCGCCGCATCCAGGCCGTGTGCCAGGATACGGCATTTGTTCTCTGGGCATCCTGCTTCATCTTTTTGTAGTAGGGGTTGATGATGGCCGAGGCGAGTTCGACCAGGGAGTCCTTCGTGCTACCCCAGATCCTGTAGTGGTCACGGATTTCGATAAGGTTCTGGTAGGCCAAGCCCGTAACACTGAGTGCTTTTACATCGTTAGTGGTTTCCACCGTGGCGAAATTGTAGCCGGTGCTATTGACAAACCTGTTGAAACTGTCGCAAGGCGCTCTGGCCATGCAGTATTGGTAGATGAGGACATGATGGCGCACGCACAACTGGGCGATGGAAACCTTCTTATCTATGCCGGGACGACCGGCGATGTACTGGAGGTTGATGCCGACCACCTTGTGCTTGTCTCCAGCAAGCAACTGATCAATGGTGTTGATGTAGTCGTCCACCACGGCCGGGTCGATGGTATACACCACCGAGATATCCATCACCCTCATGTGGGTCTCCACTTTTTGCTCGCCGAACTCCATTGGAGCGCCGCTAGACATCCCCTCTCTATGTGTCGTCGTGGGTGTGCTTGTTCTGTTGTGGGGCGCGATCGATAGGTTGAAGAGACTAAGGTTATAATGGCCGCGGGAATTAAAGGGGAAGCCGAATGGCCTGGAATATCAATCAGCACACCCTGATGGTTGTTCTAATTCATAGCGCGTAACTCCATCGTGCCGCACGTAACTGCATCGCGTGGCAACGCGCGCGGCGCAACCGCTTGCATATGGGACCCCGACGTGATCATGTGCAGGCCCAACCGCTGGCAGAGCGCACGTGGAGGGACGTGAGCAGAGCACTCCATGGTCGCCTCAACGGCGAGCAACCATATTTATGCATATAGTAGTTGAACACGCAAGGAAAAGTTGTCCACAACCCCAGCGCGCCGACGGACGCGAGTAGAGCGCGCCGCGGCGCCTAACAGCGAGCACAGCGTGCTGTGGCGCCTAACGGCGAGCAGAGCTTGCTGAGGGACGCGAGCAGAGGCCGGCACCCTGTGTGTTGTGGGTAAACTCTTGCTGGTATATAATCTCAAATTTAACCAACAAAATGATAATGCATGTTACAAAAATTATATAACTGGAAACTATGTTCAAATACGAATCCGACAATATAATCTTTGCGGACATGCATTCATATTTTATTAATTAAATCCTACTTATAAACTAGGAAGGGCATATAGTAGTCAATTAAATCGCAAATGTTTTTTTATTAAACGTATGTGTACGTGTCCTTTCGTCCTTCTCTCGCACGTCTTGTCACCCGCTGCCGCAGACGGTTCGAGCGCAAGCTTGAGCAGTGCGCGGGGGCGTTCTTTTGGCCAAACGGTGCTGAGCCCGTTCCCGTGCAACCGCGCAGGTTCCCGTGCCATCTTCCCGCCCGACTAGGTGAAATCCCCCAAAATCCCAATGCTTATCAGCCTACTATATAAACCCTCACGGCCGGCGAGTCTTGCGTCGCATTTCCCCCTCCCTCCCTATAGCTTATCTCGTTTGCTTCTCCCAAAATCGGCAATAGCACCGGACCGTCATTGTCGCTCGGCCACTCAGCCGTCCTAGAGCATAGCTCCAGCTGGGAGGCTACACCATGGCGGTGGTGCAGTCCTCGGCGTAGTGTAGTGCGCGCGGCGTCCTAGTTGGGTGTGCGCGGAACACGCACCACATGCTCGGCTGTCGGTGCCCGTCGGCAGCTGTTGTCAGCCGCCATTGCCGCCACAGCTTCGTCGAAAGCCACGACCATCACGCGCTCCACCGCCGTGGCCATCACCTGCTCCACCCCCGTGGACCGAAGGCGGGAGCTGGTGGTCGTGGCCGCCACCCCATCATCGTCCGTGGTGGCCGCTAGCCCACCATCGACCGCCGGGATCATCACCCGCTCCACCACCACCTCCTGCATGAGGGAGGCGAAGGTGGAGGCCCACATGTGCGGCAGCGACCTTGCGCGCTACATCGAGTTCCTCCGGGTGGAGGAGGAGCGCCTCGTCGAGCATGCAAAGAGCCTTACCGCCGCCATGGCCGCGGCACACGCCAACGTGGAGGCGAGGAATTAGGAAATCTAAGAGGAGAACCACCGCTTCGAGATGGGTCGTCTGGAGCGACAGAGGGCGTTCGAGGTGAGCGTCGCTGAAGGTGCATCAGCGGCAAGCACCGTATTGTACTTGTCCAGCTCGTTGGTAGGCTCCTCCTCCTCTTCCTCTTACTGAGCGTGCTCGGCAGAGGAGAGGCTGCCGGAAGTAGTACAAAGTCCATCCGTAGTAGTATTTAGGGGCTATTTTGTTCAGTTCATCTGACTATAGATGTGGTGGAACTGTACAACATACTTAAAATTAGCTAGTATATATAGTTGAACTAGGTATTTCAGTACGTGGTTGGCAACAATTGGGGAAAAGTTTGGTCGGTTCAGCTGTAAAGTTGAACTGTTTGTATAAATTAAGCACGACTACTTAATCTATGAATCACATCTATGCTTAATTACTGAATTTTAGTTGCAAAAATTAGATAGTGCTAGTGATTTTTAGCTGCATATTTTGACAAATCGCAGTGTTACAAGGATTGACAAATGGCAATGTTACTAGATCAACAAATGTCAATCTTTCTTGTTTGACAAATGGCAGTATACCCAATTCATAGATGCAAATCTTGCCAAACTGTCTGTACGTGGTTGCACATGGGTCATCCGAAAAAACCATTTGAGTTGAAGAGAGGTAGAAATCCTACTTGCCAAATTTTCTCTTGGCTTAGCGCCGAAGTCTCGCTTTGCATACCTTATTCAATCTGAACCGTTTGCGTTGAAGAGATGCACAAATCCTGCACAGCGAATTTTCCCTTGGCTTACTGCGGAAGACCATAGCTCTCACTTTGCATACAGGTGTTCTATCGAAAACGTTTGCGATGAAGAGCTGCAAAAATCCTGCTCGGCACATTTTCCCTTGGCTTACTGGGAAGCTATCAGTGTACATACGGGTGTTCTATCTAAAACGTTTGCGATGTTAGAGTGGCAGCTAGTTGTTTCAAAATGCATTTGTTGACTGTTATTCGAGTGCGCCTTCTCTCAAAATGGACACGAAAATTACCACAGCATGTCGGGTGCCATTCCATGATAGCATGCCAAGTTTCATGAATTTCAGACGAGTTTTGGATTTACTAGAATTTAAAAACAAAGTATCTCAATGTTTTGCCGGCAGTCCAATAGTGCTGGTGTTTGAAATTCATTCCCATTTCTTGCATGGGCCCTAAGCATGCACCCAAGGACACAAATTTGATTTTTCAACCAATTTATATGCACTGGAGCATGTGCATGTAGTTCAAATTTGAATCATGCACATAAAATGCCTAGAAAACCCAGTTAATATATAAAAATGTCCAAACGAACCCCGAAAAATTCCAAAATTGAACACAACACTCCTGTTGTTCTATGTTGACACTAGAAAAAATTTCAAAGCAATAACAGGCAACGGGTATCATTTCGTCCCCAAAGGTGGCACGTTCCCTACCGAAACCATCAAGCTTGTTGTGAGAAGCTCTGGTTTGTGAGAAGCTTATACCCAAACCTGCCCCAAATGGGACAAAAAATTTACCATGGCATGTCAGGTGCCATTCCATGATAGCATGCTAGGTTTCATGAATTTCAGACGAGTTTTGGATTTACTAGAATTTAGAAACCATGTACTCAATGTTGGCGGCCGAGTGACGGTGGCAGGGTGTTTGACATTAATTCCCATTTCTTGCATGGGACCTAAGCATGCAACCAAGGACACATATTTGAATTTTTAACCTAATTTATATGCATTAGAGCATGTGCATGTAGTTCAAATTTGAATTATGCACATAAATGCATTGAAAACTCAATTAATGCATAAGAAATGTGCTAACGAACCCCAAAAATTCCAAAATTTAACACAACACTCATGTTGTTCTATGTTGACACTAGAGAAAAAATTGAAATCAAGAAGAGGCAATAGCTATTGTTTCGTCCAGAAAGGTGAAACGTTCCCTACCGAAACAATCAGGCTAGTTGTGAGAAGCTCTGGTTTGTGAGGAGCTTATACCCAAACCTGCCCCTAATGGGACAAATTTTTTACGATGGTGTGTTGATGCCGCTCCATGATAGCATGCCATGTTTCATGAATTACAAACGAGTTTTGGATTTACTAGAATTTAAAATCAGGTATCTCAATATTTCTGGCCGAGTGACGGTGGTAGGGTGTTTGACATTCATTCCCATTTCTTGCATGGGACCTTAGCATGCAACCAAGGACACATATTTGAATTTTTCAACCAATTTATATGCATTAGAGCATGTGCATGTAGTTCAAATTTGAATTATGCACATAAATGCATTGAAAACTAAATTAATGCATAATAAATGTGCTAACGAACCCCAAAAATTCCAAAATTTGACACGACACTCATGTTGTTCTATGTTGACACTAGAGAAAAATTTGAAATCAAGAAGAGGCAACGGCTATCGTTTCGTCCAGAAAGGTGAAATGTTCCCTACCGAAACCATCAGGCTTGTTGTGAGAAGCTCTGGTTTGTGAGAAGCATATACCCAAACCTACCCCTAATGGGATAAAAAATTACGACAGCATGTTGATGCCACTCCATGATAGCATGCCATGTTTCATGAATTACAGACGAGTTTTGGATTTACTAGAATTTAAAAATCAGGTATCTGAATGTTTGTGGCCGAGTGACAGTGGCAGGGTGTTTGACATTCATTCCCATTTCTTGCATGGGACCTAAGCATGCAACCAAGGAGACAGATTTGAATTTTCAACCAATTTATATGCATTAGAGCATGTGCATTTAGTTCAATTTTGAAATATGCACATAAATGCGTTGAAAGGTCAATTAATGCATAAAAATGTCCAAACGAACCCCGAAAAATTACAAAATTTAACACAACACTCCTATTGTTCTATGTTGACACTAGAGCAAAAATTGAAATCAAGAAGAGGTAGCGGATATCGTTTTGTCCAGAAAGGTGAAATGTTCCCTACCGTAACCATGAGGCTTGTTGCGAGAAGCTCTGGTTTGTGAGAAGCTTATACCCCAACCTGCCCCAAATGGGACAATATTTTTACCACTGCATGTTACTGTCATTCCATGATAGCATGTCAAGTTTCATGAATTTCAAACGAGTTTTCGATGTACTAGAATTTCAAAACCATGTATCTCAATGTTAGCGGCCGAGCGACGGTGGCAAAGGTGTTTGACATTAATTCCCATTTCTTGCATGGGACCTAAGGTTGCAACCAAGGACACACATTTGATTTTTCAACCCGTTTATATGCACTGGAGCATGTGCATGTATTTCAAATTTGAATTATGCATATGAATGCGTAGAAAACTCAGTTAATGTATAAAAATGTCCATGCGAACCCTGAAATATCCCAAAAAAATTGCAAACACTCATGTTGGTCTATGTTGACATGAGAAACTTGTTGAAAGTAAGATGCAAAGAATATCGTTTCGTCCCCCAAGGTGGCACGTTCCCTACCGAAACCATCATGCTTGTTGTGAGAGAAGCTCTGGTTTGCGAGAAGCTTATACCATAACCTGGCCCAAATGGGACAATATTTTTTACCCCAGCATGTTGATGTTGTTCCATGATAGCATGCAAAGGTTCATGAATTTCAGACAAGTTTTGTATTTACTAGAATTACAAAAGCAAGCACCACAATGTTTGCCGGAGAGCCATGGTGCCGTGCTTTTGAAATTCATCCCCATTTCTTGAATGGGACGTATGCATCAACCCATGGACACATATATCATTTTACTACCCATTTTGGTGCACCAGAGCATGTGCATGTGGTTTAATTTTTAATTATGCACCTGAAATGCCTGGAAAACCAAGTTATCGTATAAAAATGTCCAAACGAACCCTGAATAATTCCAAATTTTTTGACGACACACCTATAGTTGCATGTTCACTACAGATACAAGTTCCAGCAATTCAAACACCATCCTTTGCAGATGTGACCCCATTATGTAATTCAAATCAAGCTAAAAAATCAAGTAGATCCCACACAGTTTATTATCACCTACCGTGTGAGATGCAGTACAAAATATCCTAGAGCACCGTCGGTGTATAGTACGCCTATGGCTTACGTGAGAAGGTTCGTCGGCTACAGTCCACAACCGACGTGTCAAGCACACTAGCTCGCTCCCCAAATATCATTTCACTATTCAATCGTCGCCGGTGAAAGATGGGGAGGTGGACCCGCGTCCCGAGGGCAACTTCAGAAGCGCACTCCGGCGAGAGCACAGCCGCAGCCGCCAGGCGCGTGCTAACAAGCTTCATGAGGGCAACCAGAATCTGCGACCGGGCGGCCAAGGCAGCCCAAACGTCCCCTGTTGCTTCTCAGGCGACGGCAGCAACACCTGTCTCGGGGATAGCAACTGGCAAGAGCGGCACAACAGCTGTTCGTTCCGCACCGGCGGCCTTGGCCCTGATGGAGGCCACCGAGGACCATGTCGAGGCCGCCCACGCCCAGCTCGTGGCGGTCACCGTACAAATCGAAAGAAGCTTCTCCGAAAATGGTCGACAACCCATGACCGAAGAGTTGGCAATTGCCGAGAGCGTTTGAGCAGCCGTCCGTTCCTGCACGGCATACCTTGCCATGACGGAGCCCGCCAATGCCCAGATGGCGGCCACCCACGCCCAGCTCATGGCGGACTTTCCCAAAGAGATGGTGGACGCGGATGGCGAGATGCTTGCCGAGTATGGTGTGATGGATGCCATGGAGCCACTTCCCCAGTCAACCGTCGGGCGCGAGCTGGACATGGAGGAGGCGGCGGAGATCGACGAGCACCAGCCGTAGTAGTACTCTTTGTTTTGTTTAATTAAGAGCACCGGTCTTTAATTTGTTAGAGTAATGTTTAGGCTAGCTAGCTCTGTTTAATTGCTGAACTTGCTCGATTAAGAAGTGTAGGTGTGTTGTAGTCTCCTCTTTGTACCCAAATTATGCAATGACGTGGATGAGCACTGTAACCAGGGAAGTTGGAACCAAAAATTTTGATGTTCAAACTCATCGCACACGGGTTAAGCTATCTGAATCGTTTGTGATGTTCACATATCATACACAGTTCTGAATAAGGGACCGTGTCTGATGACACTTTGTGCGCCAGTATTTTCGCTGAAGCGATTCCAAATTTTCGGCTTCCGCGGAAATATCTACCTCTCGGCCCCCTTCCCCTTACCAAAAGCCACATTTCCCCTGTTTCCGCCTTCCTTTCCAAGTTGAAACCTTCACTCCTTGCTTGCAGCACCGCCCCCCTCACCGGCGACCCTCCTTCACGCTGCTCAGCCTCGCCTATCCAGGCACGTAATCCACACCTGGCCCCCATCCTCCTCCTCCTTCCACATCCCACATGCCCTGGCCACCGGCGCGAGTGTGACACCTTCCACCCAAATCACCGACCCCTCCACCAAATAAGCGCCGCCCTAAGCCATGGTGCATGCAGTATAGCCAGGATCTCAAGGAGAATTTGGCAGCGGAGAAGCAAATCATGGACGCACGCGCGGATGAGGTCACGATGGCTGCCATTCGTGCCGACCCTCAGATCTTGGAGGAGCACCTTGCCATTTGCTAGCTATGCCAATTAAGCATGCTCTATTTACCCGTTGCGTGTGCTGCTCCTGCCTTTCCTTATCAAATTCTAGTGAATTGTGCTATCTACTTTTACCATGCAATCTGTTGCTCTAGTGTATATGTTCTATATGTCGTGCAATGTGGTGCTCACTTATTAACTGTTTGGTTAATTAGTTGTCGTGTTCAGTTAACTGTTTGGTTCAATTCTGCAAATGTGATGTTCAATTCTTCAGGGTGCAATTTTGTATTGTCTTCCATGTGAGAAATAAATCGAATTTTTCTTTACAAAATACATGAGAAACAAATCCAATTGCTATATTTCCAAGTTGTCAAGCATGCTTGGTTTGGTTAACTGTTTGATCTTCTAGTATGTTATACATTGTGCAATGTGGTGCTCAGTTAATGTTTGGTTCATTTGTTGTGGTGTTTAGTTAACTGTTTGGTTCCATTCTGCAATGCGATGTTCAATTGTTGTGGGTGCATTCTGTTATTGTATACCATGTGAGAAATAAATTGAATTTGGCTATACTAAATACATGAGAAACAAATACAATTGCTATATTTCCAAGTTGTTAAGCATGCTTGGTTTGGTTAACTATCTGATCTTCTATTAGGAGTATGTTATATTGTGCAATGTGGTGCTTAGTTAATGTTTGGTTCATTTTTTGTGGTGTTTAGTTAACAGCTTGGTTCAATTCTGCAATGCAATGTCCCATTGTCGTGGGTAGAATTTTGTATTGTCGTGCATGTGAGGAATAATCGAATTTGGCTGCACTTAATACATGGGAAACATATACAATTGCTATATTTCCTAGTTCTTAATGATGCTTGGTTTGGATAAATGGGTCTTCCATGTGGCTTGAATTAATGTGCTTATTTTTCATCAACATATTTTACTAATAGCATGCGGACCCTCACTTAACCTGGTCACTAACTACCTTATATGTGTTGTAGGGAAGCAATGGGAAGCACCGAGGTTTACAATCGAGTTTTGCACATGCATGGTCCTTTGTCTAATAGCACATTATTGTGCAATTGCAGGAACCATTCTAATACTTAGGTTTTAAACAATTTGGTGTTGCACATGTAGGTCCTGCTGTCAGAGGTTTTGACCCACTGTTCGACCCTTTTTGCATATGGGGAAATGAGTTGTCCATGAATATCAGTCAAGTCAACAAACTCAGAAAGATTGTTAGGAGAAAGAAATTAGCGACAAAAAACAACAAGATCTTTGTCTGCACAGTGAAGAAGACATCAGTTCACTACAGGATGGTACTAACTATTATACCTTGTCTTTTTTATTCCTTTGCCCCATTTCCAATATAGAGAAGATATTTATGCACATCCTTGTTTTCAGGCCTTTCCAAAACAGTTCACTGATGATTACCTCTCAAACCACCTGTATGGTCAGGAGGCGAGGAAGGTATTCATACAACACCCACGGTTCAATATTGAAGTGTTCCTGAAGAGGACGAAGAATGGACGGTCAATCATCCATAGGCACTGGCCTAAAGTTGCAAAGACCTTCAACATCAATGAAGGCTCAATATTCGCCTTCCGCTTCAGCAGTTTTCCCGATGAGATGCATCTGTCTATGTACCGTCTATGATGCTAATTTCGAAAGGTTCTAGATGTTGCATGTGAAACTTGGTGCTGGTGCAGTTGTGTAATGGGGTAGCTGAGTGCTGAAGCTATATCATGTTGTACTCTGATGTATTTCAATTATGAAATCCTGCTTCCTTAATATGGGAATGAAATATATTATGTGTTTAATATGAATGTCAATTAGATTAATAAATGGATTATTAATAATAGGGCAATTAGCCTGCTAATGGCGAATTAGCCTGCTAATTGGTTTTTGCTATTGCAAATGGTTATTGAGAAAATACCGTGGTCTATGACCTAAGGCAATTTCTAGGAATAAACCGTGTTGGATCGATGAACAATCACACACGACATTCTCTTCAAAACTGTTTGCGTTAGGCCACCTTGCGCAAATGTTTACTGCATAAAAGCCGTGTGTGATGGATAGCCTTTTCCACACAGTTTCTTCTATGCACCATGTGTGATGCATTCAATAACGCAAACGGTAAAAATATTAATATTGTGTGTGATGGGAATGCTATCACAAACGATTTAACGGGGAAAATTGTGTGTGATGTACCTACGAACGGAAACGTTCCTTGCAGCGACTGTGTGGGATGTATATACGAATGGAAACGTTTAGCAGGGACTGACTGTGTGGGATGTACTTACGACCGGAAATGATTTTGCCTGTATAATTGTATTTTTTTGAGCACTACTTTACGTATAACCGTATTTGCTCGCTCACTGGTCGCACACGACCTCATTTTACCGAGTGTGTGTGCCAGGAGAGCATATCCCCGACGGTTTCTGGGTCGTGTGGGAAGGACCCCCTAATCGCCCACACTCACTAGGTGATGGTTCAAAACGCTATCGCGGAAAGGGGTTTAAAACCGTTTGTATAGCACCGACGCGTACCAGTGAGAGGTTGGAAAGTTAGATCACTCGCACCCTCGTACGCGCGTAGTCGCTACCACCCCGAAGCAACCCCTGCCGGGCAAGTGTACTATGCACCACCACCACTTTTCCACCACCAATCCACCAAAGTAGGAGTAGGGTTTTATGCCTCACGGCGGCCCGAACCTGGGTAAAACTGCCTGCGTGATCTCTGTCGCGCTGCCCCATGTTGGTCTGCTCTTTGTGCAACGAGACTCCCCCCTGCCGAACCAGCAAGGGGCCGTCTTGGTCCCATAGGTGGCCATGGTTTCCCGTGACACGCCGTCGCTGCTCTCCGCTGCCTCTCCATGTACACGAGCCCTGACCATACGTATGCGCGAGTAGGCGTTCGAGACCCCGCCCGTATGTACGTACGTGGCCGTATTTACTTTCTTGCACCCTGGTTGTACGTGCGTGTACACAATATTGACGGGACTACGTGACATGCTACGTCTGCGCCTCTACTATGACACGTGTCCTTCCTTACTCGACCACGGTTCATCGCTGTAGCCTGCAGACAGACCGATCGACCGGTATGCACGTACACGTTCGCGACCAGAATGACAACGCTACGTACGCTTTGACCAGGTGGGTCCCGACTGTCAGGGAGGATAAGAAGGCACTTCCTTGCGTGCGAAGTTATTCCTGGTGGGTCCCAGCTATTAGGGGGAGAATCATTTTTTTGCCCGTAATATTGCCGCAGTTCCTTGCGTGCGAAGATGTAGCTGGTGGGTCCCAGCAGTCAGGGGGAAACATTTTTTTCACGAAATACGGTGGCCCATCCGGTGGGTCCCCATTGTCAGGTGGAGGAATAATTATTTTACGCGTAATAAGGTTGCACTTCCTTGCTGCGGCCGTGGACCCAGCTGTCATCCTCTCCACGTACAGTACTCTTCCGATGGAAGTCGTTCATTGACCACATTCACCATGTCGCACCGAGAGCACCAAGGCGGTAGACGACGGCGAGGCCTAGGAAGGGGACGACGCAGAGCCGGGGAAGACGCGGTAGTGGATGCCCACGCGGAGAGGAGTATGAGGGTTGACTGGTTCGGCTGTGGTGTGAGGCTGTCGTCACCGCAGAATAACAGGGGGTGTGGGTAGTAGAGGAATGGTCTGGTCAACGATGGGAGTAGTAGGGGCGGTGAGGCTTCCGCAGCACCACAGCCGGCCACGGTAGGCAGGAGCAGGTGGCACGACCGGCGCTGGTTTTGCCGGCTGGAGCAAGAAGACCATAGGTTGAAGAAGGACTACGGTCATTGGATGGACATCGTACAGTCACGGGAGCTAGAATTGTTCATATTGACTAAGTTGACAAGCCCTCCGTCCGCGCCAACTTTAGTAGGCCCACAAGTCAGCCTGCCACTATGTTGGGTCCCAATTAGCAGGGGGTATTCTTTTTTTTTGTGCGTAATAAGGAGGCACTTTCTTGCGTGCGAAGATATAACTGGTGGGTCTGATCTATCAATGGGAGGAACGTTTTTTCATGAAATTTAGAGGCCCTTCCGGTGGGTCCCAGCTATCAGGTGGAGCAATCATTATTTTGCGTGTAATAAGGAGGCACTTCCTTGCGTGCGGCCACGGACCCAGCTGTCAGCCTCTCCACGTACAGTCGTCTTCCGATGGATGTCATTCATTGACCATGTTGACCACGCCGCCGAGAGAACTAGGGCGGTGGACGACGGCGAGGCCCCAGACGGGAATGACCCAGAGAAGCCCCATTGTTTTCGCGTAATGAGGCACTTGCTTGTGTGGGTCCCTACTGTCAGCCTCTCCACTTACATCCCTCTTCCGATAGTTGTTGTTTGTTGACCATGTTCACCACGCCATGCCGAGAACACAAACGCGGTGGACGAGGCCGAGGCCCAGGAAGGGAAGGACCCGGAGCCGGTGAAGCCACAGCAGCGGATGCCCATGCTGAGGGGAGTACGAGGGCTGACTGGTCGGGTGTGGGGTGAGGCTTACATCGCCGGAAAATAACAGGATGTGCGGGTGGGTAGAGGGATGGCCTGGCAGCAGCATAGCCGGCCACGGGAGGAGGGAGCAGGCAGTCCCGCCAACGCTGGTTTGGGCGGCTGGAGCAGGAAGATCAGAGATTGAAGAAGCACGGCAGCCGTTGGATGGACATCCAACAGTCACTGCTCTATCTTGACTAAGTTGACAAAGCCTTGCGTACGCGTTAAAATGTTTTTAGGACAGCGTCATTGTCAACCAAGTAGGCCCAAAAGCCAGCATCCAAATCTGTAGAAAATAGCATACAACCCATTAGCCATTATTTTCAATAATTTACAGCCCATTTGCTAATTACTAAGGATATTTTGAAGATCGTATTCTTTTTATTAGCATTACAGACCATATTTTGGGCACTGCTAAAAAATTCAACGAGATTTTGCATATTTCAGTGGGGTCCGAACTCTTTTAATCACGAAATTTCGAGTCACGTTAAAAATATTTTTTTTAAACTTATATCAAAATAAAATTCAAAAAAAATCTCCACAAAAAAATGATTGAAATTGAAAATCTTGACTAGCAAGATGCCCGTGCGTTGCACGGAACATCAAGATGCATTTGTATGAGTAGTTTATCTTGTGGGATAAAAACGATGAACGAGGGAAGACCTTGTCTGTAAATGTGGAGAGGAGTGCGGGTAAATTGTCATAGTTTCCTTCCTATCTGTTAGATATAGATCGGACGACCTATATTGCAGAATGGAAGGCACACCATCATCACCAACTCTATTTTTTATAATATAGAGATAGAGATAGAGAAACCAGCGTGGAATGCGAGAAACCCACTTCGGCCACACACGTCCGTTCTGGAGCAGGACGCCGGCCAAGCTCCTCCATCCACCATTTTCTATTTTTTATAAGAGTAGAGAAATCCAAAAAAATAATATTTGAATGTAATTGCCGGTTGGCTTTGGTTTGAAAATTTACAACCCATTTCTTACTACTTATAGCCCATTTTCTGGGGAACCCCATTTCTTACTACTTCCATCCCTTCTCGTCTTGAAAGATTTGCAGCCCAGCAGGGCTGAGAAAAGCAAGTAGGGCTCGGTTGGGTGTTCTCCAAAAAACTGAGCTAGCCATTTTAGAAACAAAAAAGATATCAACTCGGCTTGTCATGTGCTTAAATAAAAGCATAAGCGTGGGCTAGACGGGCCACAGCCCCCGCACCGCCCGCAGTTGAGCTCTGTCTCTAAAACTAAAAAAACAACTGGGCGAGCTGCTGGGTCCCTGGTGTTTTCCGCTCGTTGCGGAATTTTCTCGTTTATTGACTACATTGATAATGGCGTGGGACCTAGTTGTCAAACAATTAGGAGGGAGTGTTTTTTTGGCTTGTAATAACGAGGCACCTGCTTACATAATGCAATCACCCTGGTGGGTCCCTACTGTCAGCCTCTCCACATACAGTCATCTCCTGATTCCTCTCAGTTTTTGACCATGTTGACAACGCCAAACGGCGGCGGGCACAGTGAGTGAACCAAGGCAGAGAACGACGGCGAGGCTTCGGACAGGAACGAACAGGAGTCGTGGAAGATGCGGTAGTGTAGTGGCAGGCGGAGGGGAGTACGAGCAGTAGTGGAGCTAGGTTCAGCCTATGCAACTATAGTGAGCTACAGTGTCATTTCTGCTACAGTACACTACAGTTAACAAAGAACAAATCCACCACGCCAGTGTCAAGATCATCAAGATATGATACGCCATGTTTGTGCTAGGCAGCGAGAAAAGAAGTTGCGCGTTGATGTGCTCCTTTGGGACTGGTGGACATCGAGGAACAAAGCCAATGCAGGTGAAGTACAGAAGACGACAGCAGAAATCAGTTCTTTCATCACAAAACACTTGACTGATTTCACTTCGGTGAACATTCAGAAAACGCCCCAGCCGCAACAACCCCAGGTTTGGATCCCTCCAGCTACAAACTTGATCAAGATCAATACGGATGTTGCTTTTCATGTGGAGTCTAAGACTGGTGCGTGGGGTTTCATTGCGAGAGACGAAACTGGCGATTTCCTGGCGGCTGCTACTGGCAAGATGAACCATGTAAGATCTGCACTTCACGCGGAAGTGATCGCCTTTATGCGAGCTATTGAAGGGGCAGCTGACCTGGGTGCACAATGCATCAGTTTTGAATCGGACTGTTTGACAATGATTTCTGCACTTAAAGGGCGGTGCGGAGTTCGGAGTTCTCTTCAGAGAAGCAAGAAGCATGTGACATGCCTCTTTTGTTTTCTCTGAATTCATGTTTTGTCCCACGAACTGTAACCATGTGGCGCATACTTTAGCCCAGTTTCCTATGGGTGCTACTGAACCCCTCCATGTGTGGGCGAATGTTGCCCGAGACTTTGTTTTTGTCTTGGTGAATGCCGATATGGCTTCCCAAGTTTAAGTGGAATATAATTTGTTCCCTCTCAAAAAAAATCCACCACGCCCCAGGCCAAGGCCACGGCTGCCTGGGGCCTAGAACCGCCTTTGAGTACGAGGGCAACAACATGTAACTCAAGCTTACAAATGATACAAAAAGCCCAAGGATTAATTGCTCATCAAATTTAGACAAAACCCAAATTGAACATGGCAATAACATCTAACCCGACCACTCTTTTTCACAGTCACAAACAAATGGATCGATCTGATCCATAGAATCAACATCATGTGCATAAAAAAAATCTATTGGAGGATGACTACAAGTTGTTGTAAATAGAAGCCGAGCACGTTTAGAAGCACATTTGTCCACCTGAAACTTCTTTTTTTTGCTGTTCAACATGTCCGCCCGTGAGAAATCTCTTGCTGAAAAACTTAAGCCTCATGGACAATAGTAACCTCAAATTCAACAGGAAGAATGTGACAAAGCTTCTGTTTGCCTAGTTGGATGCATATCCTTCCATCGTTATTGTCCTCAAACGAATGTCATGAGAACTGAGAAAATCCTAGTGCTTATTACGCCACCGGTTGGTTAACTGTTTTTCTCCATGTGTTAGTGCCTAAGTAGACATGAAGATTGAAAATAGTTAAGATCTGAAAAAAGAGCATGTCTAAAGAGAGACAGCTGAACCGTTAATTCTAGTACAATATATATACGGGCTTTCAATGTGCATGAAATCATCACATCTATATATAAATTTTACAGACATCGAAAGCATCACAACAAGCCAATAATTATGTTCAGATCATAACTAAACATTCCGATATATAAGATCTTAGCAGAATCCAGCAACATTGATAGGCTATCCATGGGCGAACTCTTCATTGAGCATATAACATAATATTAGAACCCAAAGTGTACTCCAAGATGATATAAAACTTATGCGCACAAATGAAAATGAAGCTTATGATTATAAATGTGTAGATGATAATATACGGTACCTGAAAAAGTGAGGACCAAACACCAACTTGTTGTGATCATTGAACGGATCACAAATTACACCCAAGGTCTCCAGTTTGGGCGTAGAGACCACAATTATTTGCGAAGGTCTATAACAATTATCAAGGAGCAACCTTTGAAGTGAAGGGGCATCTCTGATGATGGGTTGTTGTTCTTCAAAACTAATTCCAATGCTTTTAAGGTGAGGCGACTTTATTTGGAGACAAATGATAGGGATTTCTATCCCCAAAACAATCAGCAAGCGCTCCAGGGTAGGGCAACTGGAGTGGAAGATGCTGTGCAGTGAGGCCTTCGACAGATAAACCACCAGAAGCAAATGTTTTTTTAGCAGTGGGAGTCAAAGCATTTGTACCAGATCATCTGGTAGATGGCACCGGGCGAAGGTGGCGGTGTGGACAGAGGAGGAAACCCATGAGATGGACAACGGAGGTGTGGGCACAAATTCTTGGTGTTTGGTTCGTGGTATGAAACTTTTGTGGTAATGGTAGAACTCGAACTGCTGGAGTTTTTCGAATTCAGAGGATGTCAGCCAAGAATCCACCATGCAGGGTATGGACAACATGTAGTGTGTCGGGATGCAGAGGCGTTGAACGGGTCCCTGCTGGTGAGAGGAGACGATGGCTCTAAGGAGATCAAATTCAGGAAGCACAGATATCTGACGAAAGTCCTAATTGAGGGACACGGTACGCCATAGACGACGCCACTGAGTTGAGAGGACTTGTGTGTGGCAGCAATCCTTGGTAGGGAGAAGCGAGATGATCTCCCCAAGTATGTCGCCCAGGAGATCGCTAATGCCGTCCACCAGAGATTCTACGGGTTCCTCAGATCCGGGTGGGGGGGGGCTCGCCGCTTCTCCCCGCGTTGCCGGGTGCGGGATGTACAACCGGCGTTGCCGCTGGCGAAAGCCTCATCTTCTTGGCACTAGGGCAAGCCGACTCCATTTTCCTTGCGGGCATCACGTCGAGCTCACGGATTTGAGCAGAGTGGCCAGAGACGAGCCTAGTGGCAGTGCGAGAGGGGAAGAAGGGGGGTTGGGCTTTTCTGTAGGAGTGGAAGAAGAAGAAGAGCAGGCATTTTTGAAAGGATCGAGTAGAGGTGTCTAGATGGGCGTGAATAGACTCTAAGCAAGAAAAGTTGCAGTTTTTAATTTCTTCAAGTTGGAGTGGAGTTTTGGCACAAGTTTGACATTCACAATACATATCAAGCAAGCATGACAAGAGTATATGAGCAGTGGAAAGTAAAGCATGCAATTTGCAAGAATGTAAAAGGATGGGATTGGAGTGTGCAAACGCAATTTGGAGACACGGAGATTTTTTATACGTGGTTCCGATAGGTGGTGCTATCGTACATCCACGTTGATGGAGACTTCAACCCACGAAGGGTAACGGTTGCGCAAGTCCACGGAGGGCTCCACCCACGAAGGGTCCACGAAGAAGCAACCTTGTCTATCCCACCATGGCCGTCGCCCACGAAGGACTTGCCTCACTAGGGTAGATCTTCACGAAGTAGGTGATCTCCTTGCCCTTACAAACTCCTTGGTTCAACTCCACATTCTTGTCGGAGGCTCCCAAGTGACACCTAGCCAATCTAGGAGACACCACTCTCCAAGAAGTAACAAATGGTGTGTTGATGATGAACTCCTTGCTCTTGTGCTTCAAATGATAGTCTCCCCAACACTCAACTCTCTCTCACAGGATTTGGATTTGGTGGAAAGAAGATTTGAGTGGAAAGCAACTTGGGGAAGGCTAGAGATCAAGATTTATGTGGTAGGAATGGAATATCTTGACCTCAACACAAGTGTAGGTGGTTCTCTCTCAGAACATGTATGTTGGAAGTGTCGGCATGTTCTAATGGCTCTCTCCACGAATGAAGAGTGGGTGGAGGGGTATATATAGCCTCCACACAAAATCTAACCGTTAGACACAACTTACCAAACTCGGTGGGACCGAATCGTGAAACTCGGTGAGACCGATTTAGTAAATAATGTGACCGTTAGGAATTTCGGTGGGACCAACATGTCAACTCGGTGGGACCGATATCGTTAGGGTTAGGGCATAACGTAATCTCGGTGAGACCGATTATACAAACTCGGTGAGACCGATTTTGGTAATAGACACACAGAGAGTTGGTTAGGCAAACTCGGTGGGACCGATTCGCTCATCTCGGTTGGACTGAAACGTTACGAAGGGGAACAGAGAGTTTGCATTGCAATTTGGTGGGACCGATCGCTTATCTCGGTTTGACCGAAACGTTACGAAAGCAAACATAGAGATTACAATCCCATCTCGGTGAGACCGAGATCCCTATCGGTGAGACCGAAAAGACTAGGGTTTCTGGCAGTGGCTATGTCAACTGAACTCGGTGGCGCCGGATAGAAAGATTCGGTAGGGCCGAGTTTGACTTTTGGTTTGGGACATATGTGGATGTGAAAAAGTGCTTGAGGGTTTTGGAGCATATCACTAAGCACTTTGAGCAAGCAAGCCATTAAGCAACACCTCATCCCCTCTTAATAGTATTGGCTTTCCTATGGACTCAATGTGATCTTGGATCACTAAAAGTAAAATGTAGAGTCTTGTGCTTTGAGCTTGAGCCAATCCTTTGTCCTTAGCATCTTGAAGGGGTTCCACATCCTCTAGTCCATGCCACTCCATTGTTGAACTTATCTGAAACATACTAGGTAAAAGTATTGGTCCAACAAGAGATATGTTGACATTAATTACCAAAATCACCCAGGGGGCACTTGTGCTTTCAATCTCCCCCTTTTTGGTAATTCATGACAACATACATCAAAGCTTTAGATAAAGATATAGAGCATAACAAGTAAAGCTTTGGAAGGACATGTAACATGCATAGGCTCCCCCTACATATATGCAATCAAGTAAATATGAAATATAGGTGTCACGCCCAAGATGTGACCCTATCCAAAAGGAACTCGAAGGTCCCACCAAGGATAGAAGCGCATCTTGAAGACGCTTTTGCAAGGAGGATATCATTACATCAAACCATTACATAATAGTTGGGGATACATACATAAGGCACAAACGCCCCAAGAATACATCAACATCATACAAGAGATCAACATCCGACTATGGATGGAACACAAACAGAAACTCAAACAATATCCACCCTGCTAGCCCAGGCTACCGACCTGGAACCTATCCCCTGACCGAAGAAGAAGCAGAAGAAGAACTCCAAAACAAGTAACATCGCTCTCGCGTCATGATCGTCGCAATACCTGTACCTGCAACTGTTGTTGTAGTAATCTGTGAGCCACGAGGACTCAGCAATCCCATTACCATGGGTATCAAGACTAGCAAAGCTTAATGGGTAAGGAAGGTGTAAAGTGGTGAGGTTGCAGCAGCGACTAAGCATGATATGGTGGCTAACATACGCAAATAAGAGCGAGAAGAGGAGCAACGGAACAATCGTCAACTAGTAATGATCAAGAAGTGATCCTGCACTCCTACTTACGTCAAACATAACCCAAAAACCGTGTTCACTTCCCGGACTCCGCCGAAAAGAGACCATCATGGCTACACACGCGGTTGATGCATTTTAGTTAAGTCAAGTGTCAAGTTCTCTACAACCGGACATTAACAAATTCCCATCTGCCACATAATCGCGGGCACGGCTTTCGAAAGATAATACCCTGCAGGGGTGTCCCAACTTAGCCCATCACAAGCTCTCACGGTCAATGAAGGATATTCCTTCTCCCGGGAAGACCCGATCAGTCTCGGAATCCCGGTTACAAGACATTTCGACAATGGTAAAACAAGACCAGCAAAGCCGCCCGGATGTGCCGACAAATCCCGATAGGAGCTGCACATATCTCGTTCTCAAGGCACACTGCATGAGCTAAGCGTACAGGTACCAACGTAACCCAAGTTGCCAAGGGACGGTCCCGCACGGTGCTCTAGTTTGGACCAACACTTAGAGGAGCACTGGCCCGGGGGGGTAAATAAAGATGACCCTCGGGCTCTGGAAACCCAAGGGAAAAAAGGCTAGGTGAGGCAAATGTAAAACCAAGGTTGGGCCTTGCTGGAGGAGTTTTATTCAAGGCGAACTATCAAGGGGTTCCCATAACACCCAACCGTGTAAGGAACGCAAAATCAAGGAACATAACACCGGTATGACGGAAACTAGGGCGGCAAGAGTGGAACAAAACACCAGGCATAAGGCCGAGCCTTCCACCCTTTACCAAGTATATAGATGCATTAATTAAATAAGAGATATTGTGATATCCCAACAAAGTTCATGATATCCATGTCCCAACATGGAACAACCTTCATCTTCACCTGCAACTAGCAATGCTATAAGAGGGGCTGAGCAAAGCGGTAACATAGCCAAACAACGGTTTGCTAGGAAGGGCGAAAAAGGTTAGAGGTTTACATGGCAATTTGGGAGGCTTGAAGAGCAAGTGATAGGTAGCGCAGCATAGCGATAGAACGAAGCAACTAGCATAGCAATGATAGTAATGAGATCCAAGGTGACGGTCATCTTGCTTGAAATCCCACTATGAAGAAGAACGAGTCCATGAAGAAGATGAAGCCACGAAGACGAACCAAGCGTAGACGAACGAATCCTCACGATCGGAACGAAACAGGAACTAACGAGAAGGAGCACAACCGGAAAGAAGCAAACAACAAGGTAAACACACAACACCTAAACAAGACATGATGCACAACCAAGCATGATGCATGACAAGGCTACATGAAGCTACTCATGGCAAGAGATGATGCATACAAGAGCAACATATCAAAGCAAGTTTAAATGAGGCTGGAAACAACATATAACAAATCTGGTAAGTCCTCATATCCAAATTTAGAAATTGGTCCAGATCTGAATACACCTTATGTTCAAGTTGTTAAACAGCAAGTTAAAATGCACCAAGATGATCTACACGAAATTCTAGTCAAGTTACATGTAAAGTTCGTTTAATTCGAAGCTACGACCTAGAAGATATGAGCAAAACAAGCTAAACATGGCATTGATGCAAAATGCATTCAAACATCAAGCGAACACTCTCAAAACAAGGATGCAACAAGGTAACATGAAACTACATGCAAAACTAAGCAAGTTTCATATAGAGCACACTCCAAACGGAGCAACGGTGCAACACATACACTCCAAACAAGATATAACAACAATCTGTCCAAAACAGGAACTATGCATCTAGCAAGCATCAAAACAACATGCTACAGCACCCATACATGAGAGCACAAGGCATGGACGTGATGTACAAATGAAGCTCAACAAAACATGAACACTAAGATATCTCCATAAACCACCAGAATATGCTCAAAAGGACATGACAAGATTGCAAATAATAACAGTTCACAGACTTGGCAGTAAATCACTGGGCATGGCAGAAATAACATCAGGTTGCAATGTTTAGAGCTAGCAAACAACATGGTACATCAAGCTATCATGGCAAAATTAAGCATGGAATCCTAGTACTAAAACCCTTAACAACACTTCCTTAGTGAACTTATTCCAAAGATCAACAAAAAACATGGTAGCATCCATGGAAACATGGCAAGTAATATGACAGATTCAGACTCAGAGAAAATAACAGTATATGGCAGAACTAACGATAAGTAGGCAGCTTGGTGAGCTTGTATAACTCAACACCGAGCAATAAATGGCATGAGAAAGTGATCAAAAGTAATAAGATACATTTATGGAGCTAAACATGGCAATAGAATAGTCATAGGGTGCATGGACCACTAGCAAAACACATGGCAATACTGAACTTCATCTTAACAGGCTAACAACAACATTATTTAGCAACTTTGGAGCATGATCGCAACAAGCTACAGAAGGCTATAAATGCAACGAAGGGCACGGGTGGATTCAGCATAACATGTATAACAAAACATCCTTACTGAACATCCCTATATTATGCATAGAACTCATGGTAACAGCGGGTTTACATGGCATCACAATGTTACAGCTACAGGCTTAGCAGAAATGACCAAGTCACAGAAATCAGCAACATCATGGAGGCTACTTTGCATGCTTGTTATAGTCATCACAGAGCTCCTAAAAATACAATACTTGCACCGCTCTAAAGATGGCGTGATATATCTCAAAACACATGTAGACATCAAGCTCATAGGATGCACACACAAAATGCAATGAAAAAGACAATTCACCAAGTTCTGTTAACAGACAGCAGTTAACATCATATAGCACTCTTGCAATGATGATTTGGGCCTCCAGATGGACTCCAATGAACATGACACAATGGAGCAAAATGAAGACCATATCATTATGGACAATTCGATATATCATGCATGCAAAACGGATCTGTATGCATGAAGTTATGGCATGGCAAAGTAGCACACCTAAAATAGCACATCTGGGACTTAGCAGAAATATACCCTCTTGAAAACGGGACGAGGTCGAGCGGGACGAAGAGATTCGGGACGTTTGGATGGCGGGATGGGAGCGTCCAGGGTCGGGGCGGTGCAGATCTGGGTGAGGGGCGGCGGCGGCGCCCGGACTCCGGCGAGGGAGCTCCGGCGAGCTTGCAGCGGCGGGGATCGACGGATCCGGGCAATGGGGCCTCTCCTCCGGCCGGATCTCGCCGGATCCGGCACGGGGCGGCGAGGAGCGGCGGCGGGGCGAGGTCGGCGGTGGTGGCGGGCCACGCCGGCGAGGAGGCGGCGGCGCACGGCGGTGGGGCCGGGCGGCGCGCAGGCACCGAGGGCTCGCGGCGGGCGGCCGGCTGACGGCGGCGGGGCGGACGGAGGCGAGGCGGGGCGCGGGCCGCGGCGGCGGCGCTCGGGCCCGAGGCGGCCTGGGGCGGGCTCATGATGGGCCCTGGCGGGCCTGGCGGCGGGGGCGGCGGCCAGGACAGGTGGCGCGAGGCCATTGGCGCGGGAGGTGGCGATGGACGCGTCCCGCGACGGGGCGGACGTGTCCGGCGCGGGGGGAGGAGATGGGCTAGGGTTAGGGGTGTTTGAACTGCGAAAATTGGAAGGGGAGGGCCTATTTATAGGTAGGGGAGCTAGGAGAGTCCAAATGGGGTGCAGTTTTCGCCCACACGATCGTGATCGAACGGCGGAGAGCATGGAGGGGGTTTTGCTGGGTTAGTGGGCTGATTTGGAGGGGTGTTGGGCTGCAAGACAAAAGGGGCTTTCGGTTGGCTCGGTTAACCGTTGGGGCATCAAACGACCTCCAAATGGAACGAAATTTGACAGGCGGTCTACCGGTGATGTACCAAGGCCACTTGACAAATCTCGGTCCATTCCGAGAACGTTTTTCTCCCGCTCACGAAAAGAAAACAGAGGGGTGCAACGGGGCACGTGCGAGTGTGTCTGTGCTCGGAACGGACAACGGAGAGAACCGGGGGAACCCGAACGGACGCAAGTTTTGAAAAACATGCAGATGAAATACAGATGATGACATGGCAAAATGCAACACGCAAGCAAAAGACATGGCAACTACGGCGAATAAACGGAAGACACGTGGCGCATCGAATTCGGGGCGTTACAATAGGAGCATGTGAATGCATAAGCATGACAGAGTAAGCAATGTGTTACATGTATCTTGGCTATATGCATCAGAGCAAATGATGTGAATATGGGAAATGTACCTTCATGCTCATGAGTCCTTCTTGCAAACAGTATGTACATCAGCAAGAAATCCTCATACACATGACTGTGAAGCATATACTTACCTTGTGGTCTTGAGTTGGCTTAGGAAAGAATGAACCTGCATAAACAAGGTTAGATAACACAGGTACACCTACTAGCCAGAGCAAGAGTACCAAGACCGGGATGACATGTAGAGAGTGAGTACTGAGTACCCCACTGGATATAGCCATGTCCCCAAAGGTAAAGATGTGCAATGAATTCAAGGATTTCCTTCCCTTAGATGTCTTGCTCCCCCTGAATCTAGCATGGGATACTGGGAGAAGATAGGGAATAGAAAATCAGAGCAAAGAAAATAAACGGAGCTAATACAAACAATCAAATATGAACATGTCTTTCCCCTCTTAAAGACATGTGACTTCTCTCCTCTTGAATACCAAGCATCTGGGGTCTCTCTCTCTGAGTATTCTCTCCCCCTATAGAAATGATTAAGCTTTCATGTGATCTCTCTCCCCCTCTTTGACATCAATTTCCAAGAAGGGTTCTTCTGGATTTTTGTTGCAAATGGGTTTGGTCCTTGAGTCACAGAACAAAGCAGCAAGTTGAATGTAATGCTGGTAGAGGACAAGAATCATTGAGTGGAGCTGGATCAAAAATAATGCAGGAACAAATGGCAAGCTGTCTTTCCTACA
Organism: Triticum aestivum; assembly: GCF_018294505.1. Lineage (NCBI taxonomy): Eukaryota > Viridiplantae > Streptophyta > Magnoliopsida > Poales > Poaceae > Triticum > Triticum aestivum. The sequence goes on from NC_057805.1 coordinate 332,494,419, forward strand.
GTGAAATCGGTGGCACCGAGTTGTGTGCTTGGTTGCACCGAAAGGTTTCGGTTGGACCGAAGGCAACAGACCGGTGTGACCGAGTTCATCACAGAGAAAACACTTTTCACCTCAGCTCACTAGACAAGTAAGATCTCGCAAGGATTTGCAAGGAATTAACTGAAATATTTGCAAGGAGTTGGATGCAGGGAATGCAGAACAAAAATAAACAGAAAAGAAATCTAGATGAAGTTTTTTTTGAAAGGGGAAACAAATATGCATGAGACAAATGCAAGAGCACAGACAAGGACACAAGAGAACTTCATCCAGAATTGGTCGGCGACAAAGTCACCTATGTTAGAGCATATTGACTTAGGAGTCAAGTGAGATCACTTGATCATAGGTCATACTCATCGTTTAAGCTCAAAATGGGGTTACCATTTTTTGTTTAAGCATTTTGATGTATTCACATCTTGTTGAGTTGCTTTGACTCATGACTTGGAGTAAAGCTTCTCGAAGATGGAATAACATACCTTGGGTGATGGTGTTGATCGTGATCATGTAGTTGAACTTGTGTAGGATGCTCAAATGTTGATGTAGTTCATTTGGAGCATAACTTGAAATTGAAGTTCATCTACCTACATGGGTTAGACTTGCAAGGAAGAGCATTTGTGTATCCAAAATGACAATCATGAAACTCAATATAGAATTTGTCAAAGGATATGTTTGAAGGGTTTCGTGCTTCCTTGTCTTCAACCACCATTGTGTAGAGACTTGGTGATGTAGAGATTTGCTCAAGATGTGAGTGGGTTGCAATCTCATGGATTTAGATTCATCCAAGTAACTACAAGGGTTAGATAGCATGCAAGGGTGCAAATATATCCAAGATATATGATTATCATCATAAGAGAAACATCAAGGATTAGTCATAGGCTCATGTCTTGCATGTATCCAAATGGGGTTCCTACTCCAAGTTTGAAGAATCAATGATGTTCAATTCACCTCTTAACCTGCAAAACACTTTCTCATCAAGTGGTTTAGTGAATATATCCGTCAATTGCTTGTCGGTGCGAACATGCTTAAGGTTAATATCACCCTTAGCAACATGATCTCGAATGAAATGATGACGAACTTCAATATGTTAGTTCAAGAGTGTTGCATGGTATTGTGAGCAATCTTGATAGCACTTTCATTGTCACAAAGCAATGGAACATGTTTCACATATATTCCATAATCCTTAAGAGTTTGGGTCATCCAAAGTAATTGAGCACAACATGAACCAGCGGCGATGTATTCCGCTTCGGCGGTGGATAAGGATACCGAGTTTTGTTTCTTGGAGGACCAAGACACAAGAGATCTACCAAGAAATTGACAAGTAGCCGAAGTGGACTTTCTATCAACCTTGTCTCCGGCATAGTCCGAATCACAAGATTGAAAGAGGACCTCTTAGGATACCAAATGCCAAAATTTGGTGTATGTATTAAGTATCTCACTATCATTTTCACAGCCTTAAGATGACATTCTTTAGGAGCCGCTTGATATTGTGCACACATGCACACACTTAGCATAATATCGGGACGAGAGGCACATAGATATAACTATGAACCAATCATGGAGCGGTAAACCTTTTGATCAACCGGTTCACCATCTTTGGTCAAATCAAGATGTCCACTAGTAGGCATGGGTGTAGTCATACCTTTGCATTCTTGCATATTGAACTTCTTGAATAAGTCCTTGGTGTACTTTGTTTGAGAGACAAAGGTACCTTCCTTAGTTTGCTTGATTTGCAAACCAAGAAAGAATTTGAGTTCACTCATCATCGACATCTCAAACTTCTCCGACATTAGCTTTCCAACCTTTTCACTAAAGTGAGGGTTAGTCAAACCAAATATAATATCACCAACATAAATTTTGCACACAAATAGTTCTCCATTAACCCTTTTAGTAAAATGAGGAGAATCGATTTTTCCAATTTCAAAGCCTTTTTCAATAAGGAACTTGGTCAAGCATTTATACCACGCTCTAGGAGCTTGTTTAAGACCATAAAGAGCTTTGTGAAGTTTGTAAACATGATTAGGTTTCTTAGGATTGACAAAGCTGGGAGGTTGCTTAACATAAACTTCCTCCTCTATTTCACCATTTAGAAAAGCACTATTAATGTCCATTTGGTACAGGGTGATATCATGGTGATTAGCATAGGCAAGTAAGATGCGAATGGACTCAAGTCTAGCGACGGGGGCATATGTCTCACCATAGTCCATACCTTCGACTTGAGTGTAGCCTTGGGCGACGAGACATGCTTTGTTGCGAACCACTTGTCCATCTTTATCTTACTTGTTGCGAAACACCCATTTGGTACCAATGATGTTGTGGTTGTTGTCGGGCTTCTCAACCAATGTCCAAACTTGATTTCTCTCAAAGTTGTGTAGCTCTTCATGCATGGCGTTTATCCAATCCAGATCTTCCAATGCTTCTTCAACCTTCATAGGTTCAATGCTAGAGATGAATGAATAGTGTTCACAAAAGTTAGCCAAACGAGTTTTAGGGCGAGTGATTCTCCCGGTTTCGATATCATTTTAGATTTGCTCGACGGGGTGGTCTTTGGCAACTCTTGCTCGAACTCGTGAAAGGTTTTGCTTGGATCTTGGTGGAACATCTTCTTCATCTTGTTCTTCTTCTTGGCCTTCTTCATTGTTGACGCTGTCGTTCTCTTGTCGTGGCGGAGAAGGAGGTAGTTGATGTTCATCTTGGTGTACTTCCTCGTTTTCTTCATCTTGGTGTGTCCCACTTGTGGATGCTTCCGTATCAACTCTTGGTTCACCTTGTCGTGAGGTGGAAGCTTCCACTTGGATGGACGAGGTACTCTCCTTCACCTCCGTTGGACGAATCTTGCCAATGGACAAGTCTTGGATTGCTTACGAAGGGTCTTTTTCTCCTACATCAATTGGCATTTGCTCTACTTGCAAGCCGTTAGATTCATCAAACTTCACATCTACCGTCTCTTCAACCTTTCGGGTGAAATTATTGTAGACACGGTAAGTGTGAGAGTTTGAGCCATAATGTAACATCCCAAATTTTCAATTTGGAATGTTATACATTAGATCATCATTGCATATCATATCGTTATTTTCATATTTGAGTTTTCTCAAATTTTGAAAGTAGGATCATTTGATTTTAATTATTTTATCTTCGTATATTTCTTTTATCAAAATATGAGAGAGGGAATAAAATGACTTTCCCAAAATAAAAAATATTGGGGATTTAATAATAAAATCAAATAAGATTTTATTTCCGAGTTTTATCGCTATTTTATTTGAATTAGGAAAAATGCGCTTTTTCCAAATTGCATTTTAGGCCCAAATAAATGTTCATCTTGTCCGGCTTATTTTTAGAGGACGGGGAAAATTTATTTCGGGATTTTTGGAGTCCGTTTAGTATTTCTTTTCTTTCTTTTTCTGCATGTCATATTTATTTTTATTTTTTTAAAAGGAAACCGACTTCGGCCGTACCCGAGCGGGACTCCTCGGGCCGGCCCTTATAAGCCGCCACCCCGGCGCCCCCAGCCCACCCAGCCGCCCCGCCCCGAAACCCTAACCCTAGCTCGCTGCCGCGCCGTCGTCGCCCCGCGCCGCCGCCGCCCGATCCGCGCCCGTAGCCGCCGCCGCCTCGCCGGAGTTCTCGCCGTACCCGAGGTAGCCGCCGCGGTTTTTTTATAAAACCGTTCGGGTTTTTTTAACCCTAGATCCATTTTTTAGATCGGTTCGTCGGTTTTCTCGGTTTAGTTATTTAGCGGACGTTCGTCCATACGTTCGTTTTAACGAACGGTTTTCGTCGTTTAGCCGCAGACAGCGAACGTTCATTCGTTAGCCTGTTCTTCCGTTTTTCTTTTTCTCGGATTTTTTCGCGATTATTTTTCGATCGCGATTTCTGATCCGATTTTCGTTTTAGTATAACTTTTCGCTCATTTATCGGAATCAGGCGATTCTAGCACCTAGAGTTTCATCTCGAAACCCTCTTTCCGTTTAACCAACTCAAACAAGTTTTTGCTACTGTAAAATTTGACTTAGGTCCAGATTAGTAAACGAAGCTTGTTTCTTTCGCCGTATGGGTTTCGTTGCTTCGTTTGATTTGATTCTTTTTGCAAACCGTAGTTCTTAAGTTGAACTTTCTGGTTAGATCTCTTATTTGAGTTTTACCTGTGCATTAGATGAGTGCTTATTGTATGCTTGTTTGTTTGCGATGGAGTACCCGGAGTGCGCAGCTTGCTACTACGAGTCTCTAGGTTTCACGGATCATCAGCAAGGCAAGTAACACTTTGATCATACCTCTTTACTACCCAGTTTTATTGCATTAGATCAATCCTCAAACAATTGCATGGTTAGGATCTGATTAATATGTGGGTTTTGGGAAGTAGATGAGGTAGTACCTATTGTCCTGTTTATTATCAAACCTTTGGGAGTTACTTCTACGTTTGCTTATATTGCTATGCTATGCTAGTAGACGTGGATTGGGTGAGTGTATCCATGACATATGTGAGATTGTTAATTAATGGTTAACTTAAGGTGGCAACTTTAATACACATCTGGGTGGATTGAGGCACCTGGGAACCCAGTGTTGCCTGTATTTTTGGAAATCCCGGGGTACCGTGTGATTCTCCTATGGACCGCCACCCAGGCTCAAAGGGATCATGAGATTATTCATGCTAGAAACTTCCGTGTGCAGCCGCAAGCTACTATGGGCTCTAGCATAGTTGAGTATGTTGTGTGACCTCTTTCAGTGGTAGACTAGCAGATGTAGGGGATGTAGGTTGGTACTGTCTACCCAGAGTAAAGAGTTAATGCTTCTGAAAGACTGTGTCTCGGTCATCCGTTTCTCAAACACCATGTAGTGCGAGAAATCCAACGGAGGAGATCGAGTCTTGCGGGGAAAAGTGCGCAAACCTCTGCAGAGTGTACAAACTAATCATGGTTAGCCGTGTCCCCGGTTATGGACGTTTTGAGTATCTAGTACTTGGATTATCATGTGAATCTCATCATGTTACTTAATTTAATTTGTTGGGTTAATGATGATGCTTAATTGGGATTGAGTTGGAGGAACCTTCTCAATGTTTAACAACCACCATGATAGTTAAATAAAATTTATTCCTTTGTTGTAGGGAAAAATTGGCTTTATGCAAAACTGTAACCATAGAGCTTTCCACCAGCCATATATGCATGTAGTGATAGCATTATTCTGTTCATTACTCTCTATGTGTTACATTGCCAGCATATTCCATGTGCTGACCCGTTTTCGGGCTGCAACGTTCATGTTGCAGACTTTTCAGACGACGAGTAAGGTGCCTTAGGTCGTGATCTTTCACTCAGTGATGCCGTTGGAGTTGATGGACTCGCTTTATCTTCCAAGCCTTCCGCTGTTATCGTTATTAGATGGCCTTAAGCCATATTTATTGTAATAAGTTCTCTTTTGAGACATTCGATGTAATAAGTGTGTGATTGCTACTCTGTTATAAATCCTTCAAGTACTGTGCGTGTCAGCATTACCGATCCAGGGATGACACTGATGCACAGAGATCAGACTGTTTGAGGTCTGGTCGCTACAAGATGGTATCAGAGCATACGCTGACTGTAGGACACGACCACTAAGCTAAAGCCCTAGATCACTACTCTCTTCTCATTTCTGACTCCTCTCCCTTTTCTACTCTTTAGGATGGCGGATGCAAGGAACAAGTTCACGCAACCGGATGAAGATACACCTTTTGGACGCCACTTGAAGGAAGTCACTAGATACCTGAACATCGGAGTACCAAGCTTCACCGGGACCTACATCGCCACTTTACCAGAAGAGGAGCGTTGGATGATTCAAGTTCAAGTTCCAGGAAGGACGTTCATGCCAGTCACTGAGCCCATAGAGTTTTCCTTTGATGCACCAACCTGGAGTCTAGGAAAGAGCATGGCAGCCCACATCACCATGGGACGCATTGGAGAAGTTTACCACAAGGATCTCAAGGATACTATTTACCAGATTTGTGGGCGCCGAGATGAGCAATGGGAGATGATCAGCACCAGGAAGGATAGATCAATTGCAGCTTTCATCCAGGAGTTAAACCAGCACATTCGTCGCCAGGAGAACCAGATGTGCGCAGGCATGATAGATCTGAAGAAGGCAATGACCAAGATCACGGAGCTGGAAGAAGAACTCAAGTCTACACGCGATGGATATGAGGAGGAAATGACGACACTCGTGGAGAAGAATGATGATCTGAAGAAGAAGCTAAAAGTATTCATGGGATTCCCCGAGTCAAGAGGAGATGACGATGATTCCACTTGCCCGGAGAATTATATCATCATCGATGACACCGACTCGGACCCTGACGATAGCGATGATGACTTTGTTGATGAATCTGGAGCAGATATCATGGAGTCTTCGACCGATCAATTTTTCTAGTCGACCACCATAACAGTAGTAGTATTCCCCCATGTATATAGTATAGTCCGAGCACTTTTGTAACGATAGTTAGACCGTTGTATGCCCTTGTTTGAATTGATTGAAGTGATTTGATTGTGTTTGTCTCATGTGCATATGGGTAGTGTTTTCTCTCTAGACCTCATTCTATCCTATTTTCTCATCTTTTCTAAACCCTCAGATGCCTCCGAGACGCGACAATGGATTTGCTTTCCCACCGGAGCTCACTCAGTTGATCCAGCAGCAGAATGCATTGATGCAGATACTAGTCCAGAATCAGAATCAGGGGAACAACAACAACAACAACCCACCACCACCACCACCTGTTGATCACTTAGCCCGTTTCTTGAGGCTGAATCCGCCGGTGTTCTCCAGTAGCACCGAGCCGATAGTTGCAGATGATTGGCTCCGCAAGATGGGAAGGGAGTTGACCACTGCAGGATGCACAGATGCGGAGAGAGTGCATTTTGCCGCACATCAGCTTGATGGACCCGCAGCATCATGGTGGGAGAATTTCACAGCCACTTACCCCATCGACACTGTCACATGGGACCAGTTTCAGCAGGCTTTCCGTACTGCCCATGTTTCAGCAGGAGCTATGGCCATGAAGAAGCGTGAGTTTCGCAACTTGCGCCAAGGAGGACGTACAGTTGGCCAGTATGTGGATGACTTTAGTAAGCTAGCACGTTATGCCCCAGATGACGTTGCTACGGATGCAGCTAAGCAGGAGAAGTTTCTGGAAGGACTGAATGATGAGCTGAGCATGCAGTTGATGGTGGCAACCTTCAACAACTACCAGGAGTTGGTAGACAGAGCTCTCATGATTGAAGGGAAGCAGCAGCAGATTGACAGCCGCAAGAGGAAGTATGGACAAGGGAAGTACAATTCTGGAGCTCAGCAGAAGCCTCGTTTTACCCCGAACTCGGGAGGACCTTTTCAGCATAACCATGGAGGTCACAATCACAATGGAGGGAGTTCGCACAACCATAGTGGCCCCAAGAATGGCAATGGGAATGGAGGAAGCAACGGACAGAACTATACCAACCCATCAACACCAGCCAAGAGGGATCTAAGCCACATTACCTGTTTCAAGTGCCAGAAGACTGGACATGATGCCGTTGAATGTCTCGAAGCTAAGAATGGAAATGGAAATGGAAGCTCTGGGAAGAAGCCTAACCCTTTCAATAGGGGACAGGTGAACCACGTTAGCGTGGAGGAGGTTGAAGCCCAGCCAGATGCAGTAATAGGTAAGTTTTTGGTTAAGTCATTTATTGTGATCGTTCTTTTTGATACTGGTGCATCGCATTCATACATATCAAGGGGATTTGTGGATAAGTATAAACTGCCAACCCAAGCCCTTAGGTCACCCATGTTAGTAACCTCGCCAGGAGCAGAGTATATGGCTAGTCTATGGTGTGATCGGTTACCATTAAGGATTGGTAACTATGTGTTCCCCTCAGACCTAATAGTATTGGAGTCACAAGGACTGGATGTGATATTAGGCATGGATTGGTTATCGAAGTATGGAGGGAACATTGAATGCGCCAGTAAGTCGATTTTGCTTACCACCCCAGAAGGAAGAAGGATCAAGTATGTATCCCGGCATGTGCCGAAGAGGACTCAAGTGAATTCCTTATCAGGAGTTGTACAGGAGGAAGTACCAGTGGTGAAGGATTTCCCTGACGTATTTCCAGAAGAGTTGCCAGGCATGCCACCGGATAGAGACATTGAGTTTTTGATTGAGCTTTTGCCAGGCACAGGGCCAATATCTAAGAGACCGTACAGGATGCCCGCAAAGGATTTGGAGGAAATTAAGAAGCAGATTAAGGAGTTACTGGATAAAGGCTATATTCGCCCAAGTTCGTCACCTTGGGGATCACCAGTGCTTCTAGTGGAGAAGAAGGATGGATCATTGAGGATGGTTGTTGATTATCGAGGATTGAATGAAGTGACAATCAAGAACAAGTACCCACTGCCGATGATCAATGATCTGTTTGACCAGTTGCAAGGAGCTAAGGTATTTTCCAAGATCGATCTGCGATCAGGATACCACCAGCTGAAGATTCGAGAGCAGGATATACCTAAGACAGCTTTTACCACAAGGTACGGGCTATATGAGTATACCGTTATGTCATTTAGTCTGACATAATGCACCTGCCTATTTCATGAACATGATGAACAAGGTGTTTATGGAGTTTCTGGATAAGTTCCTCGTGGTGTTCATTGATGATATTTTGGTCTACTCGAAGAATGAAGAGGAGCATAAGGAGCATTTGCGTTTGGTACTTGGGAAGCTCAGAGAACATCAGCTATATGCCAAGTTCAGCAAGTGTGAGTTTTGGTTGAAGGAAGTTGGATTCCTCGGACATGTTATATCCGGAGAAGGAATAGCAGTAGACCCCACCAAAGTTGTCACTGTGACAAATTGGGAAGCACCCACGTCAGTTGGAGAGATCCGGAGTTTTCTTGGACTCGCAGGATACTACCGGAGGTTCATTGAGAATTTCTCGAAGATTGCAAAACCCATGACGGAGTTGTTGAAGAAGGACACCAAGTTCAAATGGACTGAGGAATGTGAGGCCAGTTTCCAGGAGTTGAAGAAACGTTTGGTTACATCACCAGTGTTGATTCTGCCCGATCAGCGCAAGGCTTATGAAGTATATTGCGACGCTTCTCGTCGAGGACTTGGAGCAGTGCTTATGCAGGAGGGAAGAGTTGTTTCCTATGCCTCACGACAACTTAAGCCCCATGATTTTAATTATGCCACACATGATTTGGAATTAGCATCCGTAGTGCATGCGTTGAAAACATGGAGACATTTTCTCATCAGAAACCATTGTGAGGTGTACCCGGATCACAAGAGTTTGAAGTACATCTCCATGCAGAAAGAGTTGAATCTCAGGCAAAGGAGATGGTTGGAGCTCATTAAGGATTAGGATATGAGACTGCATTCTCACCCCGGAAAGGCTGACGTAGTAGCCGATGCGTTGGGCCGCAAGAGCCATGTCAACACTCTCATGACCGGAGAGTTACCGAAGGAGTTAGCCGAGGATCTCCGCGAGCTATGTTTGAAGATAGTTCCGAGAGGCTATGTAGCAGCATTGGAGATTCAGTCTACCTTGATGGATAAGATCAGAGAAGCTCAGAGGACAGACAAGGAGATTTCCGAAATAAAGGAGAAGATGAGCAAAGGAAAAGCTAAGGGATTTCGTGAGGATGAGCACGATACCTTATGGTTTGAGGACCGCGTTTATGTGCCTAATGACCCGGAGATCAGGAAGTTGATTTTGCAGGAGGCCCATGATTCACCGTATTCGATTCACCCAGGAAATACCAAGATGTATCTGGATTTGAAGGACACTTTCTGGTGGACCGGAATGAAGAAGGATATTGCGGAGTATGTAGCAGTTTGTGATGTATGTCAGAGGGTGAAGGCAGAGCATCAGAAGCCAGCAGGATTGCCGATACCCGAATGGAAGTGGGATAAGCTAGGCATGGATTTTATCACGGGATTGCCCAGGACTCGTTCAGGCTATGACTCAATATGGGTTGTAGTCGATCGTTTGACGAAGGTAGCTCATTTCATCCCAGTGAAGACCACTTACACCAGTGCTAAGTTGGCAAAGATATACATGACCAGGATCGGATGTCTGCATGGAGTTCCGAGGACCATTGTATCAGATAGAGGAACCCAGTTTACCTCAAAGTTCTGGAATCAGTTGCATGAAACTTTGGGTACCAGGCTAGAGTTTAGTACAACCTTTCATCCACAGACAGATGGACAGACCGAGAGAGTCAATCAGATTCTGGAGGACATGCTGAGAGCTTGTGCGCTAGATTATGGATCTAGTTGGGACGACAATTTGCCATATGCAGAGTTCTCTTACAACAACAGTTATCAAACCAGTTTGAAGATGGCACCTTTCGAAGCCTTGTACGGACGGAGGTGCAGGACACCGTTGTTGTGGGATGAAGTTGGAGACCGTCAGTTGTTTGGACCAGATTGGATTAAAGAATTTGAGGAGAAGGTTAAGCTGATTCGCGATAGGCTCAAGGTAGCCCAGTCCAGGCAGAAGAGCTATACAGATTCTAAACGTAAGGAGACAGTTTTCGAAGTCGGAGACAGATTTTATCTTCGTGTGTCCCCACTTCGAGGAGTTAAGCATTTTGGAGTTAAGGGTAGCACCACGTTTTGTGGGACCATACAAAGTTTTGGAACGTATGGGAGAAGTTGCTTACAAGTTGGAATTGCCTGAAGGATTGTCAAGAGTTCATGATGTGTTCCACGTTTCCCAGTTGAAGAAGTGCCACGTAGAGATGGCTGATATTCCTCTGAGAGATACAATGCCACTGGAAGCGATTTCAGTTGGATAGCGATTTGACCTATGAGGAGAAACCAGTCAAGATTCTCGAGTCTGCCAGCCGAGTCACACGCAGCAAGGTTATCAAGTTTTGCAAAGTTCAGTGGAGCCACCATACCGAAGATGAAGCCACCTGGGAGCGAGATGAAGACTTACCGAAGGACCACCATCACCTATTTTCTAGCCAACCCGAATCTCGAGGGTGAGATTCATCTTAAGGGGGGTAGGTTTGTAACATCCCAAATTTTCAATTTGGAATGTTATACATTAGATCATCATTGCATATCGTATTTTATTGCATTTTGGCTTGATCCTAGAAATTCTACGCAACTCAAGGACCCACGGAGAGAGTTGGGGATTTCGTTATTTTCATATTTGAGTTTTCTCAAATTTTGAAAGTAGGATCATTTGATTTTAATTATTTTATATTCATATATTTATTTTATAAAAATATGAGAGAGGGAATAAAATGACTTTCCCAAAATAAATAAATATTGGGGATTTCATAATAAAATCAAATAAGATTTTATTTCCGAGTTTTACCGCTATTTTATTTGAATTAGGAAAAATGCGCGTTTTTCAAATTTGCATTTTAGGCCCAAATAAATGTTCATCTTGTCCGGCTTGTTTTTAGAGGAAGGGGAAAATTTATTTCGGGATTTTTGAAGTCCCTTTAGTATTTCTTTTCTTTTTTTTCTGCACGTCGTATTTATTTAAAAAAAGGAAACCGCCTTCGGGCCATACCCGAGCGGGAATCCTTGGGCCGGCCCTTATAAGCCGCCACCCCAGCGCCCCCAGCCCACCTAGCCGCCCCACCCCAAAACCCTAACCCTAGACCGCCGCCCCGCGTCGCCGCCGGAGCCGCCGCCGCACCCCGCCGCCCGTCCCGCCGCCGTCGCCCCGCGCCCCGCCGCCCGTCGCAGCCGCCGCCTCGCCGGAGTTCTCGCCGGACCCGAGGTAGCCACCGCCGGTTTTTTTATAAAACCGTTCGGTTTTTTAAAACCCTAGATTCGTTTTTTTAGATCGGTTCATCGGTTTTCTCGGTTTAGTTATTTAGCGGACGTTCGTCCGTACGTTTGTTTTAACGAACGGTTTTCGTCGTTTAGCCGCAGACAGCGAAAGTTCGTTCGTTAGCCTGTTCGTCCATTTTTCTTTTTCTCGGTTTTTTCGCGATTATCTTTCGATCGCGATTTCTGATCCGATTTTCGTTTTAGTATAACTTTTCGCTCGTTTATCAGAATCAGTCGATTCAAGCGCCTATAGTTTTGTCTTGAAACCCTCTTTCCGTGTAACCAACTCCAACAAGTTTTTGCTACTGTAAAATTTGACTTAGGTCCAGATTAGTAAACGAAGCTTGTTTCTTTCACCGTTTGAGTTTCGTTGCTTCGTTTGATTTGATTCTTTTTGCAAACCGGAGTTGTTAAGTTGAACTTTCTGGTTAGATCTCTTATTTGAGTTTTACCTGTGCATTAGATGAGTGCTTATTGTATGCTTGTTTGTTTGCGATAGAGTACCCGGAGTGCGCAGCTTGCTACTACGAGTCTCTAGGTTTCACGGATCATCAGCAAGGCAAGTAACACTTTGATCATACCTCTTTACTACCCAGTTTTATTGCATTAGATCAATCCTCAAACAATTGCATGGTTAGGATCTGATTAATATGTGGGTTTTGGGAAGTAGATGAGGTAGTACCTATTGTCCTGTTTATTATCAAACCTTTGGGAGTTACTTCTACGTTTGCTTATATTGCTATGCTATGCTAGTAGACGTGGATTGGGTGAGTGTATCCATGACAGATGTGAGATTGTTAATTATTGGTTCAACTTAAGGTGGCAACTTTAATACACATCTGGGTGGATTGAGGCACCTGGGGAACCCAGTGTTGCCTGTATTTTTGGAAATCCCGGGGTACCGTGTGATTCTCCTATGGACCGCCACCCAGGCTCAAAGGGATCATGAGATTATTCATGCTAGAAACTTCCGTGTGCAGCCGCAAGCTACTATGGGCTCTAGCATAGTTGAGTATGTTGTGTGACCTCTTTCAGTGGTAGACTAGCAGATGTAGGGGATGTAGGTTGGTACTGTCTACCCAGAGTAAAGAGTTAATGCATCTGAAAGACTGTGTCTCGGTCATCCATTTCTCAAACACCATGTAGTGCGAGAAATCCAACGGAGGAGATCGAGTCTTGCGGGGAAAAGTGCGCAAACCTCTGCAGAGTGTACAAACTAATCATGGTTAGCCGTGTCCCCGGTTATGGACGTTTTGAGTATCTAGTTACTTGGATTATCATGTGAATCTCATCATGTTACTTAATTTAATTTGATTGGGTTAATGATGATGTTTAATTGGGATTGAGTTGGAGGAACCTTCTCAATGTTTAACAATGACCATGATAGTAAAATAAATTTATTCCTTTGTTGTAGGGAAAAATTGGCTTTATGCAAAACTGTAACCATAGAGCTTTCCACCAGCCATATATGCATGTAGTGATAGCATTATTCTGTTCATTACTCTCTATGTGTTACATTGCCAGCATATTCCATGTGCTGACCCGTTTTCGGGCTGCAACATTCATGTTGTAGACTTCTCAAACGACGAGTAAGGTGCCTTAGGTCGTGATCTTTCACTCAGTGATGTCGTTGGAGTTGATGGACTCGCTTTATCTTCCAAGCCTTCCGCTGTTATAGTTATTAGATGGCCTTAAGCCATATTTATTGTAATAAGTTCTCTTTTGAGACATTCGACGTAATAAGTGTGTGATTGCTACTCTGTTATAAATCCTTCAAGTACTGTGCGTGTCAGCATTACCGATCCAGGGATGACACTGATGCACAGAGATCAGACTGTTTGAGGTCTGGTCGCTACACATAACCAAGTAGGAAACCTTCATGAGATTTAGGAGCAAATTTAGAACGACGATGCTTATCAAGAATGTAGCACTTTGAGCCGAATACTTGAAAGTATCCAACTTGGGGTTTGTTACCGGTGAGGAGCTCGTATGCCGTCTTGCCGAGTAGCTTGTGAAGATACAAGCGATTTGTTGCATGACAAGTTGTCTCAACCGCTTCCGCCCAAAAGTGCTTTGGCGTCTTGTACTCATCAAGCATCATTCTCGCCATTTCGATGAGCGTCCGGTTCTTCCTCTCAACTACTCCATTTTGTTGAGTTGTGTAGGTAACCGAGAACTCATGCGAAATCCCCTCTTCATCAAGAAAGGTGTCCACATTTGCGTTCTTGAACTCCGTTCCATTCTCGCTGCGAACCTTCTTGATCTTCACTTCAAATTGATTTTGGGCCTTCCTAGCGAAGTTTTTGAAGATCTTTTGGACCTGCGATTTATCATCGAGAAAGAACACCCACGTAAATCTTGAAAAATCATCAACTATAACTAGACCAAAAGAATTTCCACCGAGACTTTTGTAAGCGTTGGGACCGAAAAGATCGATGTGAAGTAGCTCGAGCGGCCTTGTGGTCATGATGTTCTTTACGGGATGCCTTCCTCCAACCTGTTTACCTGCTTGACAAGCGCTGCAAAGTCTATCCTTATCAAATATGACATCGTTAACGCCAAGGATATGATTTCCTTTTATAAGCTTGTCAAGGTTTCGCATGCCCACATGACCTAACCGTCTATGCCACAACCAGGCTTTAGAGGATTTAGCAATTAAGCAAGTTCTAGGTTGAGCCTTTTTAGTGAAATCAACAATGTAAAGATCACCTCTACGTATACCGATAAAGACCATTTTATGATTATCTCTACGAAACACTTGGCAATCTACTTCAGTAAATAGGACATTGAAACCGAAATCAGCAAGTTTAGATACTGAAAGTAAATTGTACCCAAGAGATTCAACGAGCATGACATTTTGTATGGAGCTATCATGTGAGATGGCCACCTTACCGAGGCCAACCACCTTACCCTTTGAGTTATCACCAAAAGTGACATACTTTCGTGGGTCGTCGTTTTCAGCAAGCTCACGAAACATATCTTTATCTCCGGTCATGTGATTGGTACATCCACTATCAAGGACCCATTCCTTCCCTCCTGCCATGTATCCCCGAAGATTTGCCATAAGACCAAAGTGTCTCATTGCATCATCAAGATCGAAGTCAATATCATCATCCTCATCATAGTATCCATGTTCAACATCGTCATGTGATGGATCAATTCCTAGAGAGGGTGATTCATTAGAATGAGTTTGACAATGATCTTCTTTGTGAATTCTCATAGCTTCGGAAATAATATCGCTAATAAATCCAACATCTCCTTTGGCACGCATAAGATTTGTAAGCTCAAATAGACAATCACCAAACTTAGGATCATTGGAATTCATCTTACTCAAGGCAATAGACTTATGGATAATTTCATCTAGGTTTTGCAAGAATAATTTGGAAAACGTTCCTCAAGAAATTTCCATATGGTGTAGGCACACTTAAGAGTAGGCAAGCAACCTATCAAGTTTCTAGGCCAACCTCTAGTGATAATTCAACAGTTCTAAGATTGCGAATCATGTCAATTGACTCATCAAGGGTGGGATGCATAGGATCAATATGAGGTGCACAAGGGCTAGTAATGTAATTGTTCAAATGATATTCATTGAAAATCACAAGCATCTCATTTTTTCACTCATGAAAATACTCTCCATCAAGTATAGGCACTCCATGTCTAAGACTCCCCAAAGTAGACTCATCCATCTTCCTCCAATGGTGTTTAAACCAAAGCAATGGAGACCAATGCTCTGATACCAATTGAAAGGATCAAGAAGAGGTGCCTAGAGGGGGTGAATAGACTCTAAGCAAGAAAAGTTGCAGTTTTTAATTTCTTTAGGTTGGAGTGGAGTTTTGGCACAAGTTTAACATTCACAATACATATCAAGCAAGCATGACAAGAGTATATGAGAAGCGGAAAGTAAAGCATGCAATTTGCAAGAATGTAAAGGGATGGAGTGTGCAAACACAATTTGGAGACATGGAGATTTTTTATTCGTGGTTCCGATAGGTGGTGCTATCGTACATCCACGTTGATGGAGACTTCAACCCACGAAGGATAATGGTTGCGGGAGTCCACGGAGGGCTCCACCCACGAAGATGCAACCTTGTCTATCCCACCATGGCCGTCGCCCACGAAGGACTTGCCTCACTAGGGAAGATCTTCACGAAGTAGGCAATCTCCTTGCCCTTACAAACTCCTTGGTTCAACTCCACAATCTTGTCGGAGGCTCCCAAGTGACACCTAGCCAATCTAGGAGACACCACTCTCCAAGAAGTAACAAATGGTGTGTTAATGATGAACTCCTTGCTCTTGTGCTTCAAATGATAGTCTCCCCAACACTCAACTCTCTCTCACAGGATTTGGATTTGGTGGAAAGAAGATTTGAGTGGAAAGCAACTTGGGGAAGGCTAGAGATCAAGATTTATGTGGTAGGAATGGAATATCTTGACCTCAACACAAGTGTAGGTGGTTCTCTCTCAGAAAATGTATGTTGTAAGTGTAGGCATGTTCTGATGGCTCTCTCCACGAATGAAGAGTGGGTGGAGGGGTATATATAGCCTCCACACAAAATCTAACCGTAACACACAACTTACCAAACTCGGTGGGACCGAATCGTGAAACTCGGTCAAACCGACTTAGTAAATAATGTGACGTTAGGAATTTCAATGGGACCGACATGTCAACTCGGTGGGACCGATATCGTTAGGGTTAGGGCATAACGTAATCTCGGTGAGACCGATTACACAAACTCGGTGAGACCGATTTTGGTAATAGACACACAGAGAGTTGGTCAAGCAAACTCGCTGGGACCGATTCGCTCATCTCGATTGGACCGAAACGTTACGAAGGGGAACAGAGAGTTTGCATTGCAATCTCGGTGGGACTGATCACTTATCTCGGTTTGACCGAAACGTTACGAAAGGAAACAGAGAGATTACAAACCCATCTCGGTGAGACCGAGATCCCTATCGGTGAGACCGAAAAGACTAGGGTTTCTGGGAGTGGCTATGTCAACTGAACTTGGTGGCGCCGGATAGAAAGATTCGGTAGGGCCGAGTTTGACTTTGGTTTGGGACATATGTGGATGTGAAAAAGTGGTTGAGGGCTTTGGAGCATATCACTAAGCACTTTGAGCAAGCAAGCCATTAAGCAACACCTCATCCCCTCTTAATAGTATTGGCTTTCCTATGGACTCAATGTGATCTTGGATCAATAAAAGTAAAATGTAGAGTCTTGTGCTTTGAGCTTGAGCCAATCCTTTGTCCTTAGCATCTTGAAGGGGTTCCACATCCTCTAGTCCATGGCACTCCATTGTTGAACTTATCTGAAACATACTAGGTAAAAGTATTAGTCCAACAAGAGACATGTTGACATTAATTACCAAAATCACCCAGGGAGCACTTGTGCTTTCAGTTTTATGTACGAGTGGGGAAGAAGGTGAGCGGGGGTTTTCTGTATGACTGAGGAAGATAGGGTGCGGGGGGAATTGGGGGGCGATGGAAGCGGGAGAGTCCAGCGAGCTGCAATATAAGTGGAAACGAGGAGGAAGGAGAGTTTTTCTGGGATCGCCCCCTCTTTAAGAAATATGGGCTTTTCCTCGCAAAAAAACAAATGGGCTTTAAGACAGTTAGGCTTTTGTATCGGCCTAGTCGGCTGCCCGTGTTTCATACTGGAGTCCCTTAACACTAGAGGCAACCCATTAGAGACACTCTCCAGCTTATTGCCCATTCGAAAGAAAAAAGAGATGACTCTATCTTAATTATGGCTCCTCATCTGTAACATTTTTCAACTTAAAAAAACTTATTGCTTCTTTTCGGGCTGGCTTGGCATCTACTAAATTAGAGGATGCTGTACTGCATGCAGACACTCACACTGGTCGTAGCGCGGCAAAATGAGGGGTCAAATAACATGCCCACATTATACATAGATTGTAAAGGTTGACACGCTAACATTCAAACTAAGCTTCACAAGATAATGTGTGCATACTAGCTAACATTCACAAGCACTTAAATTCAGCATGTTTACGCATCTAAGGCTGGTTGTAAAGGGGAGTATCATATACTAGTATCATGCATATGATACTAGTGTATGATACTACATCCGTAATGCATAGTATCATATGTTGGTATCATATAAGACTATATTTATTACCATGCATGACACAAAGTAGTACATCATTTAATATGATACGGTATCATGATATGATACTCAAGTCTCTCTTTCTTCATTTAATTCTATGCCACCTCATCAAAATTGCTTAGTTGGCATGCATGATACTACTTATGATACTCCCATTACGACCAGCCTAAATGATTCACAAGACTATAACCAAGACAAAGCTGTGAGAAGGTGTAGAAATAAAGAAAAATCGATCGATGATTCTCTGAGCAAAGGGCCTCCCTACGCACGCATTAATTTCCTGGGCATGCTTCTTTCTGCTCAGTGTTGTGTGCACTTTGAGCATGTTGGCTCATCTTGCAATTTGCGCTGACACATTGCAGAAAGCAGAGGAGGCAATAGAGACCACTCAACATCAGGTCATTTTGTGCAGTTCCACTGAAATCATCTTCATTGTCCTGAATGTGAAAAGATAGGAAAGCGCTGTACTTAAACGGTGTCGCAAAACAGTAGCACATATCAATAGCTCGGCATGACAAAACACGATCATCTGGACGAAGGGGATACTGACCTACGTGAGGAAGACTATGCATAACTTTATAGGTAGTTAGTTGAGTTCCACCTTGGGATCTCCTATGATGGCATGGAGGAAATTCTATCCAATCGATGAGCGCAATTCCTTCCGTGTGGCTGTAGAAAATTTGTCCGACTAACCCAAATATCTTTTTTGTGCAGTTCCACAAAAATAATGCACCGCCGTTTGCACGACCCCTACTCACCGGCCAGGCCATCATTGACTCAGACCCTTTTATCTTGCCTTGACGGCGCGGCTGCAGTGCTTGTTTGCTTCTCCACACATGACAGGCTCGTTCGACACAGCAAACATAAGTCAGCATACGAATAAGCTTATTTCATCTTGCATTAGTCATTCTACTCCCTCCGATTCTTTTTAGTCTGCATATAAGATTTGGTCAAATTCAAGCTTTGTAAAGTTTGACTAACTTTGTAGAAAAAAATATCTAATAGTATTTATCCCATAGTGTGAATGTTGATATATTTTCCTACAAAACTAGTCAAACTTAACAAAGTTTGACTTTGACCAAATCTTATATGCAAACTAAAAAGAAACGGAGGGAGTACCTAGTTACGAATGTAGAAATACCTGGAGCACCGTGAGGTCGGCTGACAACAGGTTCCACTAAAATCAACATCCGCGGCAGCTTCTTTCTCTGCCTGCATGGCGCGGCTATGCGTGCGTCGATGGCGGATGGTGCAGTCGCAGGCACTGGAGGCGTTGTACGACGCGGCGGCGTTGAGGGCAGCGACAATGCCCGTGCCGCCGTGCTCACCGACAAGCTGGCGTGGAGCAAGTCGGCACTCTTCCTCGAGCTATATAGGAGCGGCCAGCTGCGGAACCACGCACTGGCTTAGTGGGGCAACTGCCTCCGATGTGCTAGGCGAGGTAGGTGGAGCAGTGAGCTGCCTCGCTCGTAACTGCCTGGCTCAGCGGGCCACCCAGGCGGCAATTATGTGAGAGAACTACTCTTCCTGCTCGTTGGATGCCGCCGAAAGAGTGGAGAAAATGGTGGAAGGAGGAGCTTGGCCGGCGTTGCTCCTGAACGGACGTGTGTTGCCGGAGTGTTGGGGATCGTAGCAATAATTCAAAATTTTCCTACGTGTCACCAAGATCAATCGAGGAGATGCTAGCAACGAGAGAGAGGTAGTGCATCTTCATACCCTTGAAGATCGCGAGCGGAAGCGTTCAAGAGAACGGGGTTGATGGAGTCGTACTCGTCGTGATCCAAATCACCGATGATCCTAGCGCCGAACGGACGGCACCTCTGCGTTCAACACACGTACGGTTGGGAGAGACATCTCCTCCTCCATATCCAGCAAGGGGGGAGGAGAGGTTGATGGAGATCCAACAGCACGACGGCGTGGTGGTGGAAGCAGCGGGGATCTCGGCAGGGCTTCGCCAAGCTCAGCGAGAGGGAGAGGTGTTACGGGGGGAGAGGGAGGCGCCAGGGGCTTGGGTGCGCAGCCCTCCCTTCCCCACTCTTTATATAGGGGCCCTGGGGGGGCGCCGGCCCCTAGAGATCCAATCTCAAGGGGAGGCGGCGGCCAAGGGGGGAACTTGCCCCCCAAGTCAGGTGGGGCGCCCCCCACCCCCAGGGTTTCCAACCCTAGGCGCAGGGGGAGGCCCATGGGGGCGCACCAGCCCACCAGGGGCTGGTTCCCATCCCACTTCAGCCCATGGGGCCCTCTGGGATAGGTGGCCCCACCCGGTGGACCCCCGGGTCCCTTCCGGTGGTCCCGGTACAATACCGGTGACCCCCGAAACTTTCCCGGTGGCCGAAACTGGACTTTCTATATACAAATCTTTACCTCCGGACCATTCCGGAACTCCTCGTGATGTCCGGGATCTCATCTGGGACTCCGAACAACTTTCGGGTTACCGCATACTAATATCTCTACAACCCTAGCGTCACCGAACCTTAAGTGTGTAGACCCTACGGGTTCGGGAGACACGCAGACATGACCGAGACGACTCTCCGGTCAATAACCAACAGCGGGATCTGGATACCCATGTTGGCTCCCACATGCTCCTCGATGATCTCATTGGATGAACCACGATGTCGAGGATTCAATCAATCCCGTATACAATTCCCTTTGTCTATCGGTATGTTACTTACCCGAGATTCGATCGTCGGTATCCCCAAACCTCGTTGAATCTCGTTACCGGCAAGTCTCTTTACTCGCTCCGTAACGCATGATCCCATGAATAACTCATTAGTCACATTGAGCTCATTATGATGATGCATTACCGAGTGGGCCCAGAGATACCTCTCCGTCATACGGAGTGACAAATCCCAATCTCGATTCGTGCCAACCCAACAGACACTTTCGGAGATACCTGTAGTGTACCTTTATAGCCACCCAGTTAAGTTGTGACGTTTCGTACACCCAAAGCATTCCTATGGTATCCGGGAGTTGCACAATCTCATGGTCTAAGGAAACAATACTTGACATTAGAAAAGCTCTTAGCAAACGAACTACACGATCTTGTGCTATGCTTAGGATTGGGTCTTGTCCATCACATCATTCTCCTAATGATGTGATCCCGTTATCAATGACATCCAATGTCCATGGTCAGAAAACCATAACCATCTATTGATCAACGAGCTAGTCAACTAGAGGCTTACTAGGGACATGTTGTGGTCTATGTATTCACACATGTATTACGGTTTTCCAGTTAATACAATTATAGCATGAACAATAGACAATTATCATGAACAAGGAAATACAATAATAACCATTTTATTATTGCCTCTAGGGCATATTTCCAACAGTCTCCCACTTGCACTAGAGTCAATAATCTAGTTCACATCACTATGTGATTGTAATGAATCCAACACCCATGGTGTTTTATCATATCAAGCTTGTGAGAGAGGTTATTAGTCAACGGATCTGAACCTTTCAGATCCGTGTGTGCTTTACAAATCTCTATGTCTTCTCCTAGATGCAGCTACCACACGCTATTTCGAGCTATTCCAAATAACTGCTCTACTATACGAATCCGGTTTACTACTCAGAGTCATCCGGATTGGTGTCAAAGTTTGCATGGACGTAACCCTTTACGACAAACTCTTTTACCACCTCCATAATTGAGAAAATTCCTTAGTCCACTAGTTACTAAGGATAAGTTCGACCGCTATCATGTGATCCATTCCTGGATCACTCTTGTACCCCTTGACTAATTCATGGCAAGGCACACTTCAGGTGCGGTACACAACATAGCATACTGTAGAGCCTACATCTCAAGCATAGGGGACGACCTTCGTCGTTTCTCTCTCTTCTGCCGTGGTCAGGTCTTGAGTCTTACTCAATACTCACACGTTGTAACACAGCACAGAACTCCTTCTTTGCTGATCTATTTTGAACTCCTTCAAAATCCTGTCACGGTATGCATTCATTTGAAAGTACTATTAAGCGTTTTTGATCTATCCTTATAGATCTTGATGCTCAATGTTCAAGTAGCTTAATCCAGGCTTTGCATTGAAAAACACTTTTCAAATAACCCTGTATGTTTTCCAGAAATTCTACATCATTTCTGATCAACAATATGTCAACAACATATGCTCATCAGAAATTCTATAGTGCTCCCACTCACTTCTTTGGAAATACAAGTTTCTCATAAACTTTGTATAAACCCAAAATCTTTGATCATCTCATCAAAGCGTACATTCCAACTCCGAGATGCTTACTCCAATCCTTAGAAGGATTGCTGGAGCTTTGCATACTTGTTAGCATCTTTCAGGATTGACAAAACCTTCTGGTTGTATCACATACAACCTTTCCTCAAGAAAATCGTCGAGGAAACAATGTTTTGACATCCTATCTGCAAGATTTCATAAATAATGCAGTAACTGCTAATATAATTCCAACAGACTCTTAGCATCGCTACGAGTGAGATAATCTCATCGTAGTCAACTCCTTGAACTTGTCGGAAAACATCTTAACGACAAGTCGAGCTTTCTTAATGGTGACACTTACCATCATTGTCCGTCTTCCTTTTAAAATCCATCTGCACCCAACAGCCTTACGACCATCAAGTAGTCCTTCCAAAGTCTATACTTTGTTTTATATATGGATCGTCTCTCGGATTTTATGGCCTCCAGCCATTCGTCGGAATCTGGGCCCACCATCGCTTCTTCATAGCTCGTAGGTTCATTGTTGTCTAGCAACATGACTTCCAAGACAGGATTACGTACCACTCTGAAGTAGTACGCATCCTTGTCGACCTATGAGGTTTGGTAGTGACTTGATCCGAAGTTTCATGATCACTATCATAAGCTTCCACTTCAATTGGTGTAGGTGCCACAGGAACAACTTCCTGTGCCCTGCTACACACTAGTTGAAGTCATGGTTCAATAACCTCATCAAGTCTCCACCATCCTCCCACTCAATTCTTTCGAGAGAAACTTTTCCTCGAGAAAGGACCTATTTCTAGAAACAATCGCTTTTGCTTCCAGATCTGAAATAGGAGGTATACCCAACTGTTTTGGGTATTCTATGAAGATGCATTTATCTGCTTTGGGTTCGAGCTTATCATCCTGAAACTTTTTCACATAAGCGTCACAGCCCCAAACTTTTAAGAAACGACAGCTTAGGTTTCTCTAAACCATAGTTCATATGGTGTCGTCTCAACGGAATTATGTGGTGCCCTCTTTAAAGTGAATGCGGTTGTCTCTAATGCCTAACCCATAAACGATAGTGGTAATTCGATAACATACATCATGGTATGCACCATATCCAATAGGGTGCAGTTATGATATTCAGACACACCATCACACTATGGTGTTCCAGGCAGTATTAGTTGTGAAACAATTTCCACAATGTCTTAATTGTTTGCCAAACTCGTAACTCAGATATTCATCTCTATGATCATATCATAGACATTTCATCCTCTTGTCACGACGATCTTCAACTTCACTCTGAAATTACTTGAACCTTTCAATAATTCAGACTTGTGTTTCATCAAGTAAATACACTCAGCATCTACTCAAATCATCTGTGAAGTAAGAACATAACGATATCCATTGCATGCCTCAGCACTCATTGGACTGCGCACATCAAAATGTATTACTTCCAACAAGTTGCTTTCTTGTTCCATCTTACTGAAAACAAGGCCTTTCAGTCATCTTGCCCATGTGGTATGATTTGCATGTCTCAAGTGATTCAAAATCAAGTGAGTTCAAACGATCCATCTGTATGGAGTTTCTTCATGCATATCTACCAATAGACATGGTTCGCATGTCTCAATCTTTTCAAAAACGAGTGAGTCCAAAGATCCATCAACATGGAGCTTCTTCATGCGTTTTATACCAATATGACTCAAGTGGCAGTGCCACACGTATGTGGTACTATCATTACTATCTTATATCTTTTGGCATGAACATGTGTATCACTACGATCGAGATTCAATAAACCATTCATTTTAGGTGCAAGACCATTGAAGGTATTATTCAAATAGACAGAGTAACCATTATTCTCCTTAAATGAATAACCGTATTGCGATAAACATAATCCAATCATGTCTATGCTCAACGCAAACACCAAATAACAATTATTTAGGTTTAACACCAATCTCGATGGTAGAGGGAGCATGCGATGCTTGATCACATCAACCTTGGAAACACTTCGAACACATATCGTCATCTCACCTTTAGCTAGTCTCCGTTTAGTCCGTAGCCTTTTATTTCGAGTTACCAACACTTAGCAACCGAACCGGTATCTAATACCCTGGTGCTACTAGGAGTACTAGTAAAGTACACATTAATGTATATCCAATATACTTCTGTCGACATTGCCTACGTTCTCATCTACCAAGTATCTAGGGTAGTTCTGCTTTAAGTGACCGTTCCCCTCATTACAGAAGCACTTAGTCTCGGGTTTGGGTTCGACCTTGGGTTTCTTCACTAGAGCAGCAACTGATTTGCCGTTTCATGAAGTATCCCTTCTTTCCATTGCCCTTCTTGAAAATAGTGGTTTTACTAACCATCAACAATTGATGCTCCTACTTGATTTCTACTTTCGTGGTGTCAAACATCGCGAATAGCTCAAGGATCATCATATCTATCCCTGATATGTTATAGTTCATCACGAAGCTCTAGTAGCTTGGTGGCAATGACTTTGGAGAACCATCACTATCTCATCTGGAAGACAACTCCCACTCAATTCAAGCGATTGTAGTACTCAGACAATCCGAGCACATGCTCAACGATTGAGCTTTTCTCCCTTAGTTTGCAGGCTTAAGAAACTTGTCAGAGGTCTCACACCTCTTGACGTGGGCACGAGCCTAAAATCCCAATTTCAGCTCTTGGAACATCTCATATGTTCTGCGACGTTTCAAAATGTCTTCGGTGCCTGAATTCTAAACCGTTTAACATTACGCACTGAACTATCACGTAGTCATCAAAACGTGTATGTCAGATGTTCACAACATCCACAAACAACGCTCGAGGTTCAGCACACCGTGCGGTGCATTAAGGACATAAGCCTTCTGTGCAGCAATGAGGACAATCCTCAGTTTACGGACTCAGTCCGCATAATTGCTACTATCAACTTTCAACTAAATTTTCTCTAGGAACATATCTTAGTAGAACTAAAGCGTAAGCTAAGACATAATTTGCAAAGACCTTTTGACTATGTTCATGATAATTAAGTTCATCTGATTATTTAATGAACTCCCACTCTAGTCATCTAAGTGATACATGATCCGAGTCAACTAGGCCGTGTCCGATGATCACGTGAGACGGACTAGTCATCATCGGTGAACATCTCCATGTTGATCGTATCTACTATACGACTCATGTTCGACCTTTCGGTCTCTTGTGTTCCGAGGCCATGTCTGTACATGCTAGGCTCGTCAAGTCAACCTAAGTGTTTCGCATGTGTGAATCTGGCTTACACCCGTTGTATGCGAACGTTAGAATCTATCACACCCGATCATCACGTGGTGCTTCGAAACAACAAACCTTCGCAACGGTGCACAGTTAAGGGGAACACATCTCTTGAAATTTTAGTGAGGGATCATCTTATTTATGCTACCGTCATTCTAAGCAAATAAGATGTAAACATGACAAACATCACATGCAAATCATAAAGTGACATGATATGGCCAATATCATCTTGCGCCTTTTGATCTCCATCTTCGAGGCGCGACATGATCACCTTCGTCACCGGCATGACACCATGATCTCCATCATCATGATCTCCATCATCGTGTCTTCATGAAGTTGTCTAGCCAACTATTACTTCTACTACTATGGCTAACGGTTAGCAATAAAGTAAAGTAATTACATGGCGTTTTTCATTGACACGTAGGTCATACAATAAATTAAGACAACTCCTATGGCTCCTGCCGGTTGTCATACTCATCGACATACAAGTCGTGATTCCTATTACAAGAACATGATCAATCTCATACATCACATATATATAATTCATCACATCCTTGTGGCCATATCACATCACATAGCATACCCTGCAAAAACAAGTTTGACGTCCTCTAATTGCTGTTGCATGTTTTACGTGGCTGCTATGGGTTTCTAGCAAGAACGTTTCTTACCTACGCAAAAGCCACAACGGTGATATGCCAATTGCTATTTACCCTTCATAAGGACCCTCTTCATCGAATCCGATCCAACTAAAGTGGGAGAGACAGACACCCGCTAGCCACCTTATGCATCAAGTGCATGTCAGTCGGTGGAACCTGTCTCACGTAAGAGTACGTGTAAGGTCGGTCCGGGCCGCTTCATCCCACAATGTTGCCGAATCAAGATAAGACTAGTAACGGCAAGCAAATTGAACAAATCATCGCCCAAAACTACTTTGTGTTCTACTCGTGCATAGAATCTACGCATAGACCTAGCTCATGATGGCACTATTGGGGATCGTAGCAATAATTCAAAATTTTCCTACGTGTCACCAAGATCAATCTAGGAGATGCTAGCAACGAGAGAGAGGGAGTGCATCTTCATACCCTTGAAGATCGCGAGCAAAAGCGTTCAAGAGAACGGGGTTGATGGAGTCGTACTCGTCGTGATCCAAATCACCGATGATCCTAGCGCCGAACGGACGGCACCTCCGCGTTCAACACACGTACGGTTGGGAGAGACGTCTCCTCCTTCTTAATCCAGCAAGGGGGGAGGAGAGATTGATGGAGATCCAGCAGCACGACGGCGTGGTGGTGGAAGCAGCGGGGATCTCGGCAGGGCTTCGCCAAGCTCAGCGAGAGGGAGAGGTGTTACGGGGGGAGAGGGAGGCGCCAGGGGCTTGGGTGCGCAGCCCTCCCTTCCCCCCTCTTTATATAGGGGCCCTGGGGGCGCCGTCCCCTAGAGATCCAATCTCAAGGGGGGGCGGCGGCCAAGGGGGGAACTTAAGTGTGTAGACCCTACGGGTTCGGGAGACACGCAGACATGACCGAGACGACTCTCCGGTCAATAACCAACAGCGCGATATGGATACCCATGTTGGCTCCCACATGCTCCTCGATGATCTCATCGGATGAACCACGATGTCGAGGATTCAATCAATCCCGTATACAATTCCCTTTGTCTATCGGTATGTTACTTGCCCGAGATTCGATCGTCGGTATCCCCATACCTCGTTGAATCTCGTTACCGGCAAGTCTCTTTACTCGTTCCGTAATGCATGATCCCATGACTAACTCATTAGTCACATTGAGCTCATTATGATGATGCATTACCGAGTGGGCCCAGAGATACCTCTCCGTCATACGGAGTGACAAATCCCAATCTCGATTCGTGCCAACCCAACAGACACTTTCGGAGATACCTGTAGTGTACCTTTATAGCCACCCAGTTACGTTGTGATGTTTGGTACACCCAAAGCATTCCTACGGTATCCGGGAGTTGCATAATCTCATGGTCTAAGGAAACGATACTTGACATTTGAAAAGCTCTTAGCAAACGAACTACACGATCTTGTGCTATGCTTAGGATTGGGTCTTGTCCATCACATCATTCTCCTAATGATGTGATCCCGTTATCAATGACATCCAATGTCCATGGTCAGGAAACCATAACCATCTATTGATCAACGAGCTAGTCAACTAGAGGCTTACTAGGGACATGTTGTGGTCTATGTATTCACACATGTATTACGGTTTCCAGTTAATACAATTATAGCATGAACAATAGACAATTATCATGAACAAGGAAATACAATAAAAACCATTTTATTATTGCCTCTACGGCATATTTCCAACACGGAGTGGGTTTCTCGCATTCCACGTGGGTTTCTCTATCTCTACTCGTATAAAAACTAGAGTCGGTGATGATGGTGTGCCTGCCATCCTGCAATATAGGTCGTCTGATTTATTTCTGGCGGATAGGAAGGAAACATTGCAAAAAGATACCCACACCCCTGTCCATATTTGCAAATAAGGCATTCCCTTGTTCATCCTTTTCTACCACAAGATAAACAACTCATACAAATGCATCTTGATGTTCCGTGCAACGCATGGGCATCGTGCTAGTAAATGTAGGTTTTTGAATACGGCGAGGAGTCGGGTACAACTGGCAGTGCAATGGGCGGCGCCCTCGGCCGGCGCGCCGCTTCAAATTTCGGACGCAGTGAGAGGTCACGTCCGCCCTTACCCCCTTGGCCGCGGACCTTGACCATGTATGTCCGGCTTTGAGTACAACATTATCCTTGACGGTGTACGTCACCTTGTGTCCAGATCTGAGATGCCACGTGTACCAGATGAATGACTCCAAGTTCGACCACCGTGATGCTAGGTGCAAGCCGAGAAACACTGTTGAAGGGACCCCCTCATAATTTTCCTACATTGGTCGTTTGATTCATAGGATAGAATGCTATAGGATTTTTTTCCTATGTATCATGTTTTAATTGGCAATCTAGCATCCACTCCAACTTTTTTTCACTTCCTTTGTTCCTACGAAGAGAGTACTTGCTCTAAATGACGTGCCGCTGCAAGAGCCGCCTATGTTAATTAACCATGCTCTAAAAAGGTGGACCAGCTTTGGCTATAGTATACTACTGTACTAGGTTAGTAGGTGACCTTGCGCTTGGCTCTTCTCCTCTTCCGGAAGTCGAACAATAATGGTGGTACTACAGTAGTACTTCTGGCAATCTGACACCAAATGAACTGTTGCACGTCCATGGCTTGGAAGCAAAAGTTTCTCCTCGTGCTACGAGCCACCGCGCACGCGTTGGCGAGGGAGAAGGCGTAGTAAGCAAGCTTCTCGTCGAGTTGACGGGACACATCAAAGTTATTTAGTACTCTCTCCAAAAAGGGCCGACCATGTCCATGGCTACCATCCCGTGCTCCGTCATTGAGTACATGCACTATTCACGTGCCATCGAGGAGAAAAAATATTGCGTAGTACTAGGTGCCATCGAAGTGCACGACTCACTTACGCACTGCTTATCTCCATTTTCTTGCATGACACGTCCACTTTGATGCTAGATGTCCCGCGTATCGGTAAAAGGATGAACAAAGCTCATGTCTTAAAAAAGAGAGTGGAAGAACATAGATTCCCGACGACAGAGAAGGAGCAACGAACCTCGCGGTGGAGCGTCTGCACTCATAATATTTTATATTATTCAGCGATATAAAATCAACCAAATCTCTCCATGTTCCTATACCATTCTGTAGTGTGAGAATAACTTTGAATGTAAGCCATTGATTCACTCTATCCAATGGTCATAGGTGGAAAATCCAAACAAAACCAAGCATTGGATCAACTCTTTCAGCACTAAATTTTTTGCCACCTTGCACATGCTGCTGCAACACAGAAACTACTGCGCCATCTGATGAACCATTCCGGACACGCTGTCGTAGAGACTTACAGGGCACGTGCTCATGCAACATGTGGGTCCAGAACTTTACATGATGTCATAGTCAGCTTGCCCATTTCTTTTCATTACTCTTCTCTAAGAAGTACTCCCTCCGTAAACTAATATAAAGAGTTTTAGATCACTACTTTAGTGATCTAAACACTCTTGCAGGGAGTACAAGTCTGCCCTGTACGTGAATAAATCTTGGTTGCTGCACTTACGTACGTGGCAGGACATGGTGTCCAATCTCCATTTAGTTCCTAATTATGTGTTACCAAAGAAAACACGTGGTTCATTTTTAAATTAAACTAGTCAAAACCAGCATGGAGCTAATCAGTCACATTGAACATTCTTTTCTACTTGCAAAAAATGAACATTTAGTTCTGATATATTTGCAAAAAGATATATTCGTAATCTCACATGTTATTCTCAACTACCCATATGTTGATTTATTACTAATTTGAGCATGCACAGTGCTTGATAAGACAATTTTATCTTAAGACTGTCAGTAATCTAGAGGAGACATCAAAATATGTTGTAGTGGGTTAATTTTAGTCTTATCTTTGATAACGCGATATTTCTAAATATTTGGTGAGACATAATGTTGGTAAGAGATCATCTATTAATCAAGAGAAGACATGCATTTTCTTATGGTCTCTCTCATCCACCTCATCATTTATCATACATGGTAGTCCAATGATAATACCGTTACAAACACGTAAAACCGGTTACCATTATTTTCATAAGTTGGTTGTAATGTTACCTGCAAATAAATAATAATAAATGTGTAATAAGGTGTAACAACATCTCCATATCATTGGGAAAAACATCTATAGGTTTGGCATGTGTATTTTAATTAGGTATATGTTTATGTATGATAATTGACGTGCAACGCCGAAACACATCATACATCACCCACCTCACGCATTCACCATATTCCTCAGCCTCTGTGCGACACCTAGTTATTATAGTATATATATCCAGAAGCCCGTATCGCTTGCTCCTCGTCCTTATAGCGAGCTGACTGTACGGCCTCCCTAAGCCCGCATTAATTTCCTACGCATGCTTCTTTCTACTCAATGTTGCATGCACTTTGAGCATGTTGGCAACTCCACTACTAGCTTGCTGGCTCATCTTGCAATTGACGCTGACGCATTGCAACACTCCTGCAAGGCCCAGAGGTTAATTTGAGAACAAGTACACATAGGTTAACTTGACATACATGACTAATAAGTTGACACAAGTCATATGACTTTTTTTTGAAACATGTCGTAAAGTAACGATAGACCTTAGATTTACATGTGTTGAAAAATGGCTCATCTTGCAATTGACGCTGACACATTGCAACACTCCTGCAAGGCCCCGAGGTTAATTTGAGAACAAGTACATAGAGGTTAATTTGACATACATGACTTATAAGTTTCACAGAAATCATATCACGTTTTTGGAAAACATTTAATTGCGTTGAATGTATATAATGCTCCGTCCTATTAGTTGAATTAACC
This sequence comes from Triticum aestivum, assembly GCF_018294505.1. Taxonomy (NCBI): domain Eukaryota; kingdom Viridiplantae; phylum Streptophyta; class Magnoliopsida; order Poales; family Poaceae; genus Triticum; species Triticum aestivum. The sequence goes on from NC_057805.1 coordinate 332,525,226, forward strand.
TCGAGGTCCATGTTTTGGAAACATGTCATAAAGTAACGGGTTAGACCTTCATTCAAGCCAATCAACATGTGTTCAAAAAACAAAAAGTATCAAAAAATAATGAGATAGACCTTCTTCAAGCCAATCAACATGTGTTCAAAAAAAAATGTCAAAAATTAAGAAAACAAGGACCTCGAGGTTAATTCAACTAATATAATGGAGCACTATATACATTCAACGCAATTAAATGTTTACAGTGATCCATCAAATCATGTAATTTAACATCGAGCCCACTTCCCATCCAGTCACCCATCTGATGACTACTCCAGTCTCAGCACACTTAACTTGGGAGTTCTGTTAGATGAGCTATCGGTAGGGACGCTGGTCCTTGCTGCTGTAGGATCATTCTTTGCATCCTATATTGAGCACCTAGATGACCGCCTGTTGCCGCCCAATGGTCAATGCCATGCCCCCCGCGAATGTAGAAGCTTCCCTCCTTGTCTAGCTGGTTCGTGCATTTTCCCCTATTTTTGCCGCCTGGCCACCTAGCCCACCTATACATCCACTCACGTGTGATTACCACAGGAGCTATCCACTCAGATTGTATGCTAAAAAATCATGCAAACACGGCCGATTATACTGTGAGTAGGTGACCATGCGCTTGGCTCTTCGCCTCTTCCGGAATACGAAAAATGATACCACTTGTACTATAAAGCCCACTATAATGGTAAGCAGAAGCTTCTCCTCGTGCTGCGAGAAACCCACGCGCGTGGGCGAGGGAGAGGGCGTAGCAAGCAAGCTTTTCGTCATTCTGCGAGTTGACGGGACACATGAAAGTTACTTATTTAGTCCATGGCTACCACCCCGTGCTCCGTCTACATACATGATTCACATGCCATCGAGGAGAAAAATTATTGTGTAGTACGTGCCATTGAAGTGCATGACTCACTTACGCACTACTTATCTCCATTTTCTTGCATGACACGTGCACCTTGATCCCGTGTGTTGGCAAAAGGATGAACAAAGCTCACGTCAAAAAAAGGGTGCAAGAACATAGATTCCCGGCGACCGAGAAGGAGCAAGGAACCTCACGGTGGAGCATCTGCACTCATAATATTTTATATTATTCAGCGATATAAAATCAACCAAACTTCTCGTCTAGCTGGTTCGCGTGTTTTCCCCTGTTTTTTGCCGCCTGCCCACCTATAGAACTGCGTCACGATGGCCAATTCCTCTCCAAACACCTAGGGAGGCGGTTGAACCGAACAAGTCTAACTTGTTTTTAGTGGGTACATTGACGTGATAGCTGACTCTGGCAAAATAATTGACTACCACGTTGGCATACATGAGCATGGGGCCCACTTGTCAGCATGCTGGTCGGAGGAAGGAACGCAAGACAAAATGGAATGCGGAAGGGTGTGAATCGATTGGCTCACGTGTGATGACCCCTAGAGCAATCCACTCAGATTATATTACGCTAAAAAATTCATGCAAACACGGCCGGTTATACAGTGAGTAGGTGACTGTGCGCCTGGCTCTTCGCCTATTCCGGAAGTCGAACAATGATGGTGGTACTACATTATACTCCTACTTCTGGCAATCTGACACCGAATGAACTGCTTCACATCCACCGCCTGTATTAAGTGCACTATCGTAAAGCAAAAGCTTATCCTCGTCCTGCGAGCCACCGCGCGCGTGTGAGTGAGGGAGAGGTCGTACTAGTAGTAAGCAAAGCTTCTCCTTGTTTGCGAGTTGACAGGATGCATCAAAAGTAGTGTATTAGTCTCCAAAAAGGGTTGACAATGTCCATGGCTACCATCCCGTGCTCCGTTATTCAGTGCGTGCATGATTCATGTTCCATTGAGAAAATAAGTATGCGTACGTGCCATCGAATAGAATAACTTAATTTATAAAAGACACGCCACCGCATCATGGTCGAACTTTAATTTGTCCACACGTGGTTCCCATGAACAACTACACTCGCCAAATTATCTGGTGAGCTGCCTCTTCGTACAGAAATGAGCTCACCGTGTACCCGCGCATGAGTATTAGGGAAAGAGCCAAAGAGTACATGCGTCGGTGCCTGCACCTCTTCTCTTCGTGCTCCTATTCCTTTTAAACACGGCAACCCAGTGTAGTTACATCATACATGGCCAACCCATGCTATCTCCATATTTCTTGGCCTCCGTGCGACACCTAGCTCTAGTAATCCACCAGCCCGTATCGCTTCTCGCTCCTCGTCTCTCTCAAAGTGCGGCGGGCTAGCGATTTTGCCGTCTATTGAGGTCGATTAACTCATCACATGTTAGCGACATGCCTAGAGCATTCTAATTTTTTTAATATACTCTATTGTTATGCCAAGAAGAGGAAGCGCTTTGACCAACGGACCAAATGAAACATGTGTGTCGTGCCGTGAGTAGGTCCAGTTTCTTGTTTTGAACTTGTTTGGTGTAGTAGTAACACTTGGTTTTGACTATTGATAAGATTTTATATAGGGCCTAATGTATTGTTTGAGGTTGCCTTTGACTATTGATAAGATTTTATGTAATTTGAAAACTATATCATTCGAAGATCCTTTCATGTTCCATTTCAAAAAAAGATCCTTTCACGTACGAATTTGACGATATGCTTTGAGCAACTTGCATGTCCTATACTGCTCTTGTTTGGATACTCTAACTTAGCTAGAGGTTAGACTAACTCACGACTAACCCTGAGCTAACTCTAGCCAAAGAGGTGTTTGGATGATAGGGTTAGATTGCAATAAATGCACTTGATGGAGAGAGAAAAGTGATTTTTTAGTGAGCGCCATGAGAACTAGCTCCAATTAGCACCACTTGGCTTGCGGGATAGAGATCCAATTAGCACCTCTTGGGTGGGATAGTTTTTTTGGTGGGTCTGGTGCAACTTGCTCTAGTTTAACTAGCTCAAACTAGCTCTAACCCATGGATCCAAATAGGGCCAAAGTTAGTCTCAGAAAACGCATTAAGCCCTATATACATGGACAGACGGAGTACATGATACTAGCAAACGCTCACCATTAGTAGTAGTTCATTGGTTGGTTTTGATTTTTGATTCAATTGCTGTGCTGCTACCGTCCAATATTCGCGTGTGGTTTTTTCTAGAATAAAAAAATAGGTAGTACTTACTGTGGGCATGGTGAAGTGATGGTTTCTTCGCCCAAGCAACTTGTTACTCTAGGAATATTGGAGTACCAGTGGATTCAACAAAGAGAGAAATGATGGTTGCTTCGTCTGAGCAACTTACTATGGCGAAGGTGGGGCTCTGTGATTTGACTGCTCACTAGTCATTATTACTGCGGCGCAATGACCGCGGTGAATTTTCCCTGCAGTTGCGCACTCAATATTGTTGGATGGCAGGTGGAGCCGGATGAAGGATGTCCCACATATCGGCGAAACAAAGTTGAATTGTTTCTGGCATTGCTATCAATCCTTCAGGATTTGTTTATAAGTATGCATAATTTTCCAGCATAATGAAATTGTACTATGATGCTATGAAGGTTTCAACTTAGGATTCATGTGTCCTCTTGCCTCAAGATAGTCTCGTTACTACATTCCATCATCAAATACAAATGAAACAACCATGGCTGCTAATGCATCTCTATGGTTCGTAGATCAGCGCCAATATTCACATCACAACTGAAGACAAAGTTGTGAGAAGGTGTACAAATAAAGAAAAATATATAATTGATCGATGTTGTTCATAGGCATGGCTCCATTTCCTGGGCACAGTGTTCATTGGTTGGCAGCTAGTTTCACCCAGCTCTGTAGCCAAAAAATAGGTGTATGGAGGACATCACAATCCGATCATTTTGTGCAGCTCCACTAAAACCGAGATGATCATCCCTGTTTGCAAAGATATTCAGTCAGTGTGATTACAATAATAGTGGAACCAGATGATGAAACATAACACACACAAATAGAAGCCGATCACCTCTGCGATCTCTCTTTAGGACTAACTACTTGTTGGAGAAGATTAGGCATGGAGTTGGATGAGGAGGATAGCAAAACCAATCTCCCTTTCTGCAGTCCCACAAAAATGAAAAAATGTTGCCCGTGTGACATTTTGGCAGAACTGCACAAAACACTCTTAAGAAAAAAGTGATTTGTGCAGTTCAACAAAAGGTCGTAATAGCAACGAGGTGAAATGGATAGCCCTGTTTGCAAAAGGAGGTATAAAGGAAACAATTACTGCCCAATAACACGAGTTGAAGACACATACACCGACAAAAAAGAAGCATATTCAATGTAATAAGGGAAATATAGCAGCATGGTGGTTTATCAAAAATGGTTTGAGGACGAGATTGCAAGATGGAAAGTACGCCGGTCGAGATACGATTTAAGCAAACAACTAAAGAAGATCCACATGCAGGATTTTCCACATGCAGCAACATGGGAAGATGGGCAGTGGAGCAAGGCCGGAGGAAGTTGTACCTAAGGGTTGTCGGGATGTAACTAGGAGGGCGCCGGTGGCCGGGATCTGCCCATACTGTGGCAGCGAGCAAGTGGTGAAGTACCTACTGCGCCGGAGCTTGGTTAGAGAGAACGATGGGTACCACAGATCGGGACGTGTTGCCTCAACGCCATCGAATGGAGAAATGATGCACATCATCCCTTTCCACCGGCGGACGGGATGCGGCCGGATCAGTGACTAACAATGAGAGAGAGAAGCCACTGCCGCCTTGTGTTAGATAGTGTGATGAGAGACAAACCCCGGCAGGCAGGCTTGTATATAGTGGAGTGGATTTTATATTCTGTACGTGCCATTGAGGAATATAACTTTATTTAATACTAACACTTCAAGTCGAACTTTGTTCCGTCTACGCATGGTACAGGACCCTCCTTCCAGTAAACAACCGCTACGCGCATCAAATTATCACGTGGGTTGCCCTTTCATACAAAAATGAACTCCACCGTGTACCCGCATGGGTGTGGCCGGGAACCAGACATGAGTACGTGCATCATGCGTGCACCTCTTATTTAGGTGTAGGTACGTACGTGGGTGGGTGTGAGAGAGATGGTTTGTGCGAAACAGAGGCAATGTGTCAATGGTATCTCAATTAAAAAACGTAACATATGCAATGTGTGTGAAATAGAGTCATGGATATATCATATAGAGAGGGAGTGATCCACGAGAAGATAGTGGAGGGATCATCAGCGTGAGATATAGATAGAACCGAAAACAGGGATGAAGTGTGTGGGTGCGCGATCGATAAAGAGTGCCATCGAATTTGTGTTTGCCCACGTCAAAGATACAGGGCGGCTGGCCTACTGGAATGTGAGAGGGCAGAGGTGCAGTTTTTCTCTGTCGCATGGATGCCTACCTACAATGTTCGACTATCGGTGTGTGTGGGGGGGGAGGGGGCTGAGACCTAACTATAGAGAGGTAGATCGACTAGTATATGTGTGGAGAAGGAGAGAGACCTAGCTATGTATTGAGGGAGATCGATCGGCATCCATGCATATGTGTAGCAGAGGAATAAGGTTGGGATAAAGACAAAGGTAGAGTGTCGGAGGGTTGGTGGTGGAGTTGCTTCTCACAATTGGGGGGAGAGGCCTGCTAGGCAAACGCAGGGTACGAGTGCAATATCAATAAGAGAGGGGATGTCTGTCTGTCTATGTACGTGCATGTGAGAGACGGGTCGGGAGGTATGCAAGGATGATGAGGGGGGCGATATGGTTGTGGTAAGCGGACGTAACTACATAGGAAGATCAATAGTTGTGTTTCTGAGAAAGGGAGAGACATAACTAGTGAGGTAAGTCGATCGGTGCGTGGGGAAAAAGAATTATAGTTGACCTAGATATATGTAGGGAGATCGGTACGTATACATGCATGCATGTGTTAGAAGCAAATAAGGTCTGGAGAGACGGACATGTGGAGAGGGGTGCGGCTAGGAGGTGGTGCGAGAGGCCTACTTTATCGAGGGGGAAGGAGTGTGCGAGTATGAGATTGATGAAAAGAGGGGTGGGAGTGTGCACCTGCGTGGAACCGTATTGGACAAAGGGGGGCATGGATGGTGAGAAGAGAAGAGGGGAAGTGTGTGTTTTTGGTAGGCACACTTGGCTACAGTGGTATATCGACCGTTGTCTGCCGGAAAGAAGGAGCCGGGGGGCCTACACACACCATTGGTGAATGACCTAAAGAGAATCGAATGTGTGCGATGGAGGGGACGCTGTGGGAGGGTGAGAGGGGGCGGGCGTGTGCATGCATTATAGAAAGTTAGCGCTAGCTAGCTGATAACCCACAAGTATAGGGGATCGCAACAGTTTTCGAGGGTAGAGTATTCAACCCAAATTTATTGATTCGGCACAAGGGGAGCCAAAGAATATTCTCAAGTATTAGCAGTTGAGTTGTCAATTCAACCACACCTGGATAACTTAGTATTTCAGCAAAGTATTTAGTAGCAAAGTAGTATGCAAGCAACGGTAACAGTAGCAACAGTAAAAGTAGCAGTTTTGTAGTAATTGTAACAGCAGCAACGGTAAAGTAAATAAGCAAAGAGCAATATGTGAAAAGCTCGTAGGCATTGGATCAGTGATGGATAATTATGTCGGATGCTATTCCTCATGTAATAGTTATAACATAGGGTGACACAGAACTAACTCCAATTCATCAATGTAATGTGGGCATGTATTCCGAATATAGTCATACGTGCTTATGGAAAAGAACTTGCATGACATCTTTTGTCCTACCCTCCCGTGGCAGCGGGGTCCTAATGGAAACTAAGGGATATTAAGGCCTCCTTTTAATAGAGTACCGGACCAAAGCATTAACACTTAGTGAATACATGAACTCCTCAAACTACGGTCATCACCGGTATGTATCCCAATTATTGTCACTTCGGGGTTAACGGATCATAACACATAATAGGTGACCATAGACTTGCAAGATAGGATCAAGAACTCACATATATTCATGAAAACATAATAGGTTCAGATATGAAATCATGGCACTCGGGCCCTAGTGACAAGCATTAAGCATAGCAAAGTCATAGCAACATCAATCTCAGAACATAGTGGATACTAGGGATCAAACCCTAACAAAACTAACTTAATTACATGGTAAATCTCATCCAACCCATCATCGTCCAGCAAGCCTATGATGGAATTACTCACGCACGGCGGTGAGCATCATGAAATTGGTGATGGAGGATGGTTGATGATGACGACGACGTCGAATCGCCCTCTCCGGAGCCCCGAACGGACTCCAGATCATCCCTCCCGAGAGAGTTTAGGGCTTGGTGGCGGCTCCGTATCATAAAACGCGATGAATGTTTCTCTCTGATTTTTTTCTCCCCGAATGTGAATATATGGAGTTGGAGTTGAGGTCGGTGGAGCTTCAGGGGGCCCACGAGGCAGTGGGCGCGCCTTAGGGGGGTGCCCCCACACTCGTGGACAGGGTGTGGGCCCCCTGACGTTGATTCTTTCGCCAATATTTTTTATTAATTCCAAAAAGTTGCTCCGTGGATTTTCAGGTCATTCCGAGAACTTTTATTTCTGCACAAAAATAAGACCATGGCAGTTCTGCTGAAAACAGCGTCAGTCCGGGTTAGTTCCATTCAAATCATGCAGGTTAGAGTCCAAAACAAGGGCAAAAGTGTTTGGAAAAGTAGATACGACGGAGACGTATCAACTCCCCCAATCTTAAACCTTTGCTTGTCCTCAAGCAATTCAGTTGATAAACTGAAAGTGATAAAGAAAAACTTTTACAAACTCTATTTGCTCTTGTTGTTGCAAATATGTAAAGCCAGCATTCAAGTTTTCAGCAAAAATTATGAACAAACCATATTCACAATAACACTTAGGTCTCATGTTTACTCATATCAATGGCATAATCAACTAGCGAGCAATAATAATAAATCTCGGATGACAACACTTTCTCAAAACAATCATAATATGATATAACAAGATGGTATCTCGCTAGCCCTTTCTGAGACCGCAAAACATAAATGCAGAGCACCTTTAAAGATTAAGGACTGACTAAACATTGTAATTCATGGTAAAATAGATCCAGTCATAGTCATACCCAATATAAATTAATAGTAATGCATGCAAATGACAGCGGTGCTCTCTAGCAGGTGCTTTTTAATAAGAGGTACTTCGTAGAGGGAAGAAGGGATTTGTAGAGGTGCCAGAGCTCGATTTTGAAATAGAGATAAATAACATTTTGAGCGGTATACTTTCACTGTCAACATAACAACTAAGAGATCTCGATATCTTCCATGCTACACACATTATAGGCGGTTCCAAAATAGAATGGTAAAGTTTATACTCCCCCTCCACCAACAAGCATCAATCCATGGCTTGCCCGAAAGAACGGGTGCCTCCAACTAACAACAATCCTAGGGGAGTTTTGTTTGCAATTATTTTGATTTCATTTGAGCATGGGACTGGGCATCCCGGTGACCAGCCATTTTCTCGTGAGTGAGGAGCGGAGTCCACTCCTCTTGAGAATAACCCGCCTAACATGGAAGATACAGACAGCCCTAGTTGATACATGAGCTGTTCGAGCATACAAAACAGAATTTCATTTGAAGGTTTGGACTTTGGCACATACAAATTTACTTGGAATGGCAGGTAGATACCGCATATAGGAAGGTACGGTGGACTCATATGGAATAACTTTGGGGTTTATGGAGTTTGGATGCACAAGCAGTATTCCCACTTAGTACAAGTGAAGGCTAGAAAGAGACTGGGAAGCGACCAACTAGAGAGCGACAACAGTCATGAACATGCACTAAAATTAATCAACACCGAGTGCAAGCATGAGTAGGATATAATCCACCATGAACATAAATATCTTGAAGGCTATGTTGATTTTGTTTCAACTACATGCGTGAACATGTGCCAAGTCAAGTCACTCGAATCATTCAAAGGAGGATACCACACTATCATACCACATCACAACCATTTTAATAGCATGTTGGCACGCAAGGTAAACCATTATAAGCTCCTAGCTAATTAAGCATGACATAAGCAACTATAATCTCTAATTGTCATTGCAAACATGTTTATTCATAATAGGCTGAAACAGGAACGATGAACTAATCATATTTACAAAAACAAGAGAGGTCGAGTTCATACCAGCTTCTCTCATCTCAATCAGTCCGTCATATATCGTCATTATTGCCTTTCACTCGCACGACCGAACGGTGTGGATAATAATAATAGTGCACGTGCATTGGACTAAGATGGAATCTGCAAGCATTCAATTCAAGGGAGAAGACAAGGTAATATGGGCTCTTGGTTAAATCAACAGTAATGCATATAAGAGCCACTTCAACATTTTCATTATGGTCTTCTCCTCTCGACCCCCAAAGAAAAGAAAAGAAATGAAACTATTTACACGGGAAAGCTCCCAACAAGCAAAAGAAGAATGAGAAATCTTTTTGGGGTTTTCTTTTAATTGCTACTACAAGCATAGAAGGCAAACTAACTATTTTTTTGGTTTTTCTTAAGGTTATTCAAACACACAAGAAGAAAGCGAGAAAAAGAAAATAAACTAGCATGGATAGTACAATGAAAAAGTATGAGCACCGACAACTAGAGTGAGTGTGTGAACATAAATGTAATGTGTGTGAGAAATACGTAATCCCCCAAGCTTAAGCTTTTGGCCTAAGTTGGTCTATGGCCATGGATGGCCTGGCGGATATCCGGAGTTGTAACTGGGGTCCTACTGAGATGCAGCAGCCATTGCCTCACGAGCTGCAGCCTGGAGGCGAGCGGCCTCCGTCCTCCTCTCATACTCGTTCGCCTCCTCCCTGGTGATAACATATCTTCCTTTTGCCTGATAGTCAAAGAAGGCAGGAGCAGGGAGAGTAATGTGGATAGCGCGACGTCTGTTAAAGATTAGTCGATACTGGAGGATTTGTTCATTCCTCTCAAGAAAATGATGATTAACCATGGCATTATAATCTAAATAAGCGGGAGGCAACTCCCTATCATTTTCATGTGCGGGTATACCAAGATAATTACCCACACGGGTTGCATAAATCCCTCCAAATAAGTCTCCATCTAAACCATTATTATGCTATCTACGTGCAACAATAGCCCCCAAGTTATATTGTTTATCTCCTAGCATGGCACTCTTCAGGACACTAAGATCCGGAACACACATATGACAGGCTTCATCTTTACCGGTAATGCATCTACCTATGAAGAGAGCAAAATAATGTATAGCAGGAAAATGAATGCTCCCTATGGTAGCTTGTGCTATTTCTATGGATTCTCCCACGGTGATACTAGTAAGAAAGTCTTTATATTCAGATTTATGAGGTTCATTGACACTGCCCCACTGCGGGAGTTTACAAGCAGTACTAAAATCTTCTAGGTCCATGGTATATGATTTATCATAAAGGTCAAACAAGACATTGTGAGAATTGCGCGAAGATGAAAATTTAAACCTTCTCACAAAGGAATCAGTTAAATGGTAGTATTGAGGGCAGTTATCTTGCATGAAGTCCTAAAGATCAGCATTACACACATATGCATCAAATTCATCCTTGATGCCTGCTCTGACCATAAAATCTTCTGGCGGCCATTCACAAGGCCGCACATGAGCTTCCCTCAGTGGTTCATTGTCCTGCTCACGTATTGCGAGCCTGGGTGCTTGCTTCCTTGAAGAACCACCTTGGTACATTTTCCTGGACATATTTCCTCCTCTGAAAAATTTCTGAAATGTTCAGTAACTCAAAAATAAAAGTGAACCAAACTAAACAAAATTGATAGCAACTACTCCTACAAGTGCCTAGAGGCTATATCATGCATTAGAACTACTTGGGACCATATAAATTTGACATGCAAGCTCAAGAACAGGGTCACCTAGGCAGCAAAAATTTGCAATGAATAAAGCACTAGAACAAAAACTAATTGGACCATTGGAGGAGTCACATACCAAAGAACAATCCCCCAAAGCAGTTTTGTGAATGGAGCTTTGAGCAAGGAGATCGAAAATGGCAGCAAATTGAGCTTGAACTTGTGCTTGAGCTGGATGGTGATTTTTTTGGGAGGAAGAAGAAGAGTGTGGGTGCAGGAATAAGTGGAGGGGGGCCACCGTGGGCCCACGAGGCAGGGGGGCGCCCAGGGGTGTAGGGCACGCCCGTGACCCTCGCGGCCAGGTGCTTGCTCCCCTGCTGTGTTCTCAGTGCCAGATATTCTCAAATATTCCAGAAAAAATCATATTAAATTTGCAGGGCATTTGGAGAACTTTTATTTTTGGGGTATTTTTTATTGCATGGATAATTCAGAAAATAGACAGAAAATACTATTTTTTCTTTATTTAATCTAAATAACAGAAAGTAAAAATAGGATACAGAAGGTTGTGCCTTCTAACTTCATCCATCTCATGATCATCAAAAGGAATCCACTAACAAGGTTGATCAAGTCTTGTTAACAAACTCATTCCGAATAACATGGAACCAGAGAAATTTCGAATAACACTAGGTTACCTCAACGGGGATATGCACATCCCCAATAATAAGAATATCATATTTCTTCTTGACAGTAGGAAGAGGTAATTCAAAACCTCCAATAATAATAGTTGGAATTTTTCCAATAGAATTGATGCTATGAACTTGAGGTTGTTTCCTCGGAAAGTGTACCGTATGCTCATTACCATTAACAAAAAAGTCACATTGCCTTTTTTGCAATCAATAACAGCCCCTGCAGTATTCAAAAAGGGTCTACCAAGGATAATCGACATACTATCGTCCTCGGGAATATCAAGAATAACAAAGTCCGTTAAGATAGTGACGTTTGCTATCGTCGTCCTCGGAACGGGGGTCCCCAGACTTGCCTGCCTGCGGCCTCCAGTGTGGCTCAGCAGTGGCCCAGTACGGCCCGTCTTCATCAACCCAAGTTCAAGACCCTCGCGAGGGGCCAAGCCTCGCGGGGTGGAAGACACAAGGCCTCATCAGGGGCGGACTCACCATGAAGGCTCATGAGGAGGCAGAGAGATCAAGGCGAGGGGTACCTCGTGAGGTGCTCATGACGCAAGCCATGACGATCAAGACCAGGCGGGCACCAGCCTGCGCAGTGTCCTCGTTTCCTCTTTGGTGCAAAGGGGGCAAGCGCAGGCGCGGAGTACCGAGGCATCAAGCAAAGGTTTCCATATCTGTGCAACGAGACCAAGACCAGCAGGACGGCAGGACGGAGGTCAACGTGGAGCCCAAGACGGCGTCATCACTAGTGCTTTTGGCAGCCGAAGACCATCTTTAGTCAGGATAGCTTGTACTAGTTGTCCCCTTTCAAAATGGCCGTTGTTGGCTCCCTTCCCGCTCAATATTTGGGAAGAGGACCAGGGCCTCTATATATAGGGCTAGCCACCACAGTAGAAGGCATCTCATCTAGAGCCAAGATCGAATCCTTCCTAAGCAGAGCACCGCACCACCACAAGAACACCCCTCGCGAGGCTGTTCTTCTTCTGTACTGTTCATCATCAGCCCAAGAGGCAATCCACCACACCACACACTGGATTAGGGTATTACACCACAACGGTGGCCCAAACCAGTATAAACCTCGTGTCTCTTGTGTTGTTCATCATGCCAGCTTAGAATCGCGGCGAGGTTCTGGGCGTGTTTCGGTAGGGAGAAGATCTTCGTGCGCACCCCAGAGTTCGAACCTTAAGGGTTTTGCCGGAACCCGACATCCGACATTTGGCGCGCCAGGTAGGGGTCCGCCGGAGCTCTCCCTTCCGTCGGCTCGCTCTCCACCAACACCGCGCTTCGCCCTCATGGCAGACAACGCACCGCCGGCTCCGGCGGCCGATGCCAGCGCTGGGGCCAGGGGGCTCCGAGCCCTGGCCCCCGCCTTGCGGCAGGTGCAGTGGCCGCACAAGTACAAGCCAGAGATGCCGCCGCGCTACAACGGCGCGGCGGATCCGTTGGCTTTCCTGCTGGCATACGAGGAGGCCGTCCGCAAGGCCGGGGGTGACGACAAGGTCATGGCCAACTGGTTTCCCATGGCCCTCACTGGCGTCCCGGGCGCTTGGCTGCTCAACCTGCCAACATCTTCTGTGGCCTCCTGGGAGGAGCTGCGCGACCTCTTCCTCACCTACTACGCTGCGCCAGCGCCCCCGGTCGTCGCAGCTCTCCTGGGCGGCTCGCAGGCGCCACCCTCAGACCACCACACCAAGCCGTTCTTCCGCCAGATCGGCACCGCCCTCGCGCGGCAAGGAGCTCCTCTGGGTTGGGCGGCACCCAAAGCCGACCTGACCTTCAACTCGGACGATCACCCCGTCAACACCGCCTGCTCGGGTGCGCTCCCAATTCTTTGCACGCCCACCATCTGCCAGGTGGACGTCACCAGGACCCTCATCGACGGCGGCACCGGCCTCAACATGCTCTTGATGGAGGCCTTCAGCCTCCTCCATGTACCGCTAGAACGGCTCCGACCCTGCAAGCCCTATTCGGGCGTCGGAGGCGGTTCCTCCAGCTCCCTGGGGCAGATCCGCCTTCGTGTGACCTTCGGTACCCACAACAACTTCCGCACGGAGCTGGTCAACTTCGACATCGCCCACATCGGCCTCCCGTACAACGCCATCCTCGGATACCCCGCCTTTGCTCAGTTCATGCCAGCGACCTTGTAACACTCACGATGCGGCTATATCTCCCACGTATCGAGGCACGACTTAGAGGCATAACTGCATGGTTGTTTTGTCGCAAGAAGGGTCATCTTCACACAACCCCACGTAATGAACAAGAATGGGATAAAGAGTTGGCTTACAATCGCCACTTCACACAATGAACATATAATTCATACAACATTCAGAGCACACACATAGTCCGACTACGGACGAAGCCAAAAGAAAAGAAGATAACCCAACTGCTAGATCCCCGATCGTCCCAACTGGGCTCCACTACTGATCAACATGAAACGAAACATAGCAACGAGCAAGATCTTCGTTGACCTCCCATCTGAGCTCGGTTGCATCACCTGCACTAGTATCATCGGCACCTGCAACTGTTGTGATAGTATCTGGTGAGTCACGAGGACTCAGCAATCTCAAAACCCGCGAGATCAAGACTATTTAAGCTTATGGGTAGGAAGTGGTAATGAGGTGGAGTTGCAGCAAGCACTAAGCATATATGGTGGCTAACATACGCAAATAAGAGCGAGAAGAGAAGAAAATCAACGGTTGAGAAGCTAGAAGTGATCAAGAAGTGATCCTGAAACTACTTACGTTCATACATAACCCAAACCGTGTTCACTTCCCGGACTCCGCCGAAAAGAGACCATCACGGCTACACACGCGGTTGATGCATTTTAATTAAGTCAAGTGTCAAGTTCTCTGCAACCGGATATTAACAAATTCCCATCTGCCACATAACCGCGGGCACGGCTTTTGGAAGTTTATACCCTGCAGGGGTGTCCCAACTTAGCCCATTATAAGCTCTCACAACCAACGAAGGATATTCCTTCTCCCGAGAAGACCCGATCAGTCTCGGAATCCCGGTTACAAGACATTTCGGCAATGGTAAAACAAGACCAGCAAGACCACCCGAATGTGCCGACAAATCTCGATAGGAACTGCACATATCTCATTCTCAGGGCACAACAGATGAGACAAGCTACAAGTAAAACCAACCCTCAAGTTTCCCCGAGGTGGCCCCACAGGCTGCTCGGTTCGGACCAACACTTAGAGAAGCACTGGCCCGGGGGGTTAAATAAAGATGACCCTCGGGTTGGCCTGCCCCACAGGGAAAGTTAGTAGGTTGTTAGGCAAATGTAAAACCAATGGTGGGCCTTGCTGGAGGAGTTTTATTCAAAGCGAACTGTCAAGGGGTTCCCATACACCCGGCCGCGTAAGGAACGCAAAATCAAGGAACATAACACCGGTATGACGGAAACTAAGGCGGCAAGAGTGGAACAAAACACCAGGCATAAGGCCGAGCCTTCCACCCTTTACAAAGTATATAGATGCATTAATTAAATAAGAGATATTGTGATATCCCAACATAATCATGTTCCAACATGGAGCAATCGTCAACTTCACCTGCAACTAACAACGCTATAAGAGGGGCTAAGCAAAAGCGGTAACTTAGCCACACAACGGTTTGCTAGGAAAGTGGGTTAGAGGCTTGACATGGCAATATGGGAGGCATGGTAAACAAGTGATAGGTAGCGCAGCATAGCGATAGAACGAAGCAACTAGCAAGCAAAGATAGAAGTGATATCGAGGGTAATGGTCATCTTGCCTGAAATCCCGCTAGGAAGAAGACCGAATCCATGAAGAAGACAAACGGATGTAGTCAAGCGAATCCTCACAACTCCGGAACGAAACCGAAGCTAACGAGAGAAGCAAACCGGAAAGAAGCAAACAACATGGTAAACAACCATCACAAGCATAAACATGACATGATGCACAAGCAAGTATGATGCATGACCGGTTTAAAGAGGCATGGCAAGGGCAACAAACAATACTACAAGTTAAGTGGAGCTCAATATGCAACGAGTTGCATATTGATGAAACACCACATTCGAGTTATTTAGTTCGCTCTCGTTTAGGTACAACAATATTAAATGTTGTTAAACATGGCAAGAGGTGAAACATATGAAAACTACCTATCTAGCAAGTTTAAATGAGGCCGGAACAACAAACAACAATTCCGGACAATCCCAATGTGCATAATTTGGGTTTGGTACTGTTCTATCTATTACATAATTTTAGAGTTGTTAAACATGCAAAGTAAGTGAACCAAGTTAATATATGCATTTTTCCACCCCGTTTACATATAAAGTTTATTAAATTTGGAGCTACGGTTATTTAGTTATGAAAATAAATCATTTTAACATGGCATTTTAGCAAATTAATGCAAACAGCAAGTTAAACATTTTTAACATGGATGAAAGTTGCATATTATGAAACTAGATGAAATTCTAAGCATTTTACGTATATATGAATTATTTACATATGATGCATGGTTAATTAGTTATTAGATGCATGAACACTAGGGGTTTTTTTGAAAATTGGCAGTCTCTGGAATAATTGCTAAAATCGCAACAGAGGCAAAAAAACACGCATCGGGCCGAATCTGCAGGCTGCTAGGGCGCTCACCATGGGCTTTGGCCCGATCGGTGGAGCAGGAGGCTGGTAGGCCGATGCAGGGGAGCTGCCGGGCCGAAGCAGAGGAGCGGCTGGGCCAGATCTAGCGAAGGGGAGGTGGCCCAGGCCCGTGCGATCGTTCGTGGGACTTGGCGCGGTCAACGCGAGCGAGGAGGAGAAAATTGGCTATTTGCCATTTTCAATATGGGGCTTCGCACAAATGCCACTATCAAGATTGACTTCGTAAAAATGCCATCCAGCTCATGTGTACTTTCATTAACATGCCATTCCAGAGTTCCCTTTTTCTTTTCCCATTTACAGGCACGGGAAAAGACTAAACTGCCCCTGATGTTATCTACACGTACTTGGCATCTAATCAGCGCACTTGAAACACACAAGAGCGTGTAGCCCGACGAGAATAACGCGCTTGCCGTATCCACATCTTGCATCAATCTCTGCATGCCCCTCCCATCTCCTCGATGCCGCGTGACACTGATCTTCTCGCCGCCGCCGATTTCGTCGACACTGCATGCCGCCGATCTCCTCAGCGACGCTTTCATTGTATCTGTGATTGTATTTGTGGAAGGCAAACATACACTCTCCTCTGACTGCAATTCCTTTTTCCTATCTTTACATACACTATGATTAGATACACAAACAGGTATACATACACTGTGATTAGATACATGTAATTGCCAAATTGCAATGCAAGATTCAAGTAAAGGATTAGAGCAAACGTCACTTACAGGTTGCTTGCATCCCGTCTTCAGAGCATGTACATGCATCCATCTCCTCCAGCCGGTGCTGCCATCACGCCACTGGAGCTGCTGTTCAACGCTGCCCTCGTATGTCTTGGCTCTCGGGACAAGCTACGCCAACGCGCGAAGGGGAGGGCGAGCTGCGCTGGCGTGGGCCAGCACCGCCAGCGAGCTATGGTGGCTCGTGCAGGCACCCGCGAGGCTGCGCCGGCACGTGCAGACGTGCACGAGCACCGGCGGCGAGCTGCAGTGTCTCGTGCAGGCATTGGCAAGGCGAGGGTGAGCTGCGCCGTTGCGGTAGGCGTGGGCGAGTACCTGCGGCGACCTGCGGATGTGCACACGGGCGTGGTCGAGGCGAGCTGCGGTGGCGCGCGCAGGTGTGGGCGAGCAACAGCGGCGACCTGTGGTTGCTCGGCCAAGCATCAGCGACATGACGAGCTAGCCAGCCCACAAACGCATTGGATAAGGTTGAAAGATCCAAGGGCACTTTGGTCCTTTCAGGTGCTAGAAAGTGGAAAACAAAAAGAAAAGCAATGGGAAAAGGAAAAATGGCATGTTAATCAAAGTACACATGTGCTGGGTGGCATTTTAACGAAGTCAATCTTGACAATGGCATTTGTGCGAAGCCCCATATTAAAAGTGGCAAATAGCCAATTTTCTCAGCGAGGAGTGGGACGAGGCGCTGGTTCAGGCGAGCGAAGCAGAGGCCGGCGACACCGTGGACTTGCGAAGGCGAAGCCTCTCCGGCAAGGCGAGGATGGGGCGAAGGCGACCCGTTCCGGCGGCGGGGACGCGGCGCCTCGCCGGATCTGGCGGAGACGGCGACGAACGGAGCAGGGCGGCGGCGGGAGCTGCAATGCCATGACGGGGAGAAATTCAGAGAAAACAGAGAGGAAGGAAGAAGAACGAGGGAAGGAGGCGGGGCATGGCGCTGGACCCGTGGCTGCCATAGTCGCGCTCGCCGGCGCGGAGGAGGCCAGGCCGGCGAGGTCCAGGAGACCCTGGGCTCGGGCGCTCGACCTTGGGAGCATCTGGGCTGAAAGGGCTCCGATGAGGCGAGGCAGGGGAGGTCTCGGACGCCATGGCTTGGGGCACAAGGAGAGCTTGAGCGCGGGACGGCGAGGTCCTGCAAGGCGGAGCAGCGGCTGCATCCTGGTACAGAGAGAACGGGAGAGAGAGATGATATACAGATCAGAGGAGGAAAACGGGGGAAGGAGAGGGCGCGACGGGGGCTCATCTGCTGGTGGTGCTCCACGGCGGAGGGAGCTCCAGAGGAGGCGCACAGGGAGGAGCTGCTGGAGGACGAGGAGGTGACACGCGAGGTGAAGCTCAAGGCGCTCGTCGATGCGTGGCTGGGCTGCGGAGAAGATGAGTGGAAGGCGCTGGTTGGGTGGATCGATGGATTGGTAGATGGAGGCAGCGCAGTGGTTGGGCAGATCGGTGGATCCGGAGGGATCCCGAGGAAGGTGGAGGCTGGTCGCGGAAGGATCCCGAGGAACAGGGGTTGTGGGTGGCGGCGCAAGGAGGGGAATAGGGTTAGGCTAGGGCTGGACTGATTTAGAATGTAGGTGGTCTATATATATACGAAAGGGGGATGATTTGGATCCTCCGGTCGCGATCGGGCGGTCCTGAATAAATGGGTTAGAGAGTCTTTAGGGCATGTTTGGGGATGATCCGGACCCATTGGTAATGACAGAGCGGGTCGGGTTCGGGACAACTTTCGGACGCGCGCGAGGGGTCTGAGTAAAGTGTAGAGAGGGACAAACGGTCAGACAAGAGGGAATCGAAAACCTGGTTGGACTCGGATCGGTCAATGAAGGCAAGGGGAACGCGACAACTACGAACGGGTGCGAGTTTTATGAAAACATGCGGATGCAATGCACATGATGCCATGAGATGAGATGCATGACATGAACAAAATGCAAAACAAAAGACAAAAACCCAACCACGATGGAAATAATATATCACATAGCCGAAAATGGCAAGAGTTGGAGTTACAATTATGGAAAAGTTACATCCGGGGTGTTACAGACCCATCCGGCCTACAACCTCATGAAGATGCCCGGGAGCAGCGGCGTCCTCACCGTAGCTGGGGTACCAAGGATGCTCTGCTGGCGCTCAAGCTCGCCCTCAAGACAGCCGCAGCAGCACAGCCTGCCGGTGCGGACACCTCTAAGGCCAAGGAGGCTGCGCCGACCAAGAAGAAGCAGTTGTTCACCCGGGACAAGGTGGAAACCAAGCAGGTACTCGTTGAGGAGGACGGGTCCTCAGGCGCCACCTTCACCATAGGTGCCAATCTCGACCCCGACCAAGAGGAGGCGCTAGTGAAGTTCCTGCGCTCGAACAAGGAGGTGTTCGCGTGGGAACCCAAGCAGCTAGCAGGGGTCCCAAGGCAGGTGATTGAGCATCACCTGAATGTGTGCCCCAATGTACGCCCCGTGAAGCAGAAAGCAAGGCGGCAGTCCACCGAGAAGCAGGCCTTCATCGTCCAAGAAACCCACAAGCTGGAGGCGGCAGGTGTTATTCGCGAGGTTCGCTACCCCGAATGGCTGGCAAACCTAGTTGTTGTGCCGAAAAAGGGGGAAGGAGCGCATGTGCGTCGACTTCACCAACCTCAACAAGGCCTGCCCTCAAGATCCGTTCCCGCTCCCTCGCATCGACCAAATCGTCGACTCCACCGCCGAGTGCGACTTACTGTGTTTCTTGGATGCGTTTTCGGGCTATCACCAAATCAAGATGGCAGTAGAAGATGTGGAGAAGACAACCTTCCTCACCCCATGTGGGGTATACTGCTACACCTGCATGTCGTTCGGGTTGCGCAACGCGGGCGCAACCTTCCAGCGGCTGATGCACATCTCCTTAGGCCGGTAGCTCGGGAGAAACGCCGAGGCTTACGTCGACGACATTGTGGTGAAGTCTCGGGAGGCGAAGACCTTGATCCAGGACCTGGAAGAGACCTTCGCGAGCCTCCGTGAGGTGGACCTGCGACTCAACACGGAAAAGTTTGTGTTTGGCGTTCCTTCCGGAAAGCTTCTGGGCTTCCTCGTGTCCCACGGAGGGATCAAGGCCAACCCGGAGAAGGTCAAGGCGATCGAAGACATGAGTCCACCGCAAACCATCAGAGAAATGCAGAAGCTCGCTGGGCACATAACTGCGTTAGGACGCTTCATCTCGAAGCTGGGGGAGCGAGCCCTGCCCTTCTTCAAGCTGATGAAGAAGAAGGGCCCGTTTGAGTGGACACAGGAGGCCGACCAAGCGTTTGAAGACCTCAAGAAGTATCTGACCAGCCCTCCTGTGATGGTGGCGCCACGCCCTCTCGAGCCCCTGGTGCTCTACCTCGCCGCCACACCCTACTCCGCCAGTGCTGCTCTGGTGGCGGTTCGGGAGGAGCGCCAGGTCAAGGCTGCGTCACGACCGGCCACGGCCCCAGCCGCGGCGGCACAAGACCAAGAAGGCCTCACGAAGACCGTGGCCTCGGCACATGAAGACCAGCCTCAGCAGGAAGACGCCCCTAGGGCTGAACAGGCCGCGCCAGGCGGCCACGCACTGGGGGCTTCGTTGTCTCAGGAGGCGCCTAACCCTCTGAAGGGCTCAGACCTCATCAGCACACCCACCCTCGTCGAGCATCCGGTGTACTTCGTCAGCACAGTGTTGCGGGATGCAAGGGCACAGTACCCCATGCCTCAGAAGCTCTTGCTCGCGCTGCTGGTGGCCTCGCGTAAGCTGCGGCACTACTTTCAAGGCCACCCCATCAAGGTCATCTCGGCTTACCCACTGGAAAGGGTGCTCAGGAGCCCCAACTCCGCTGGGAGGGTCGCCGAATGGAACATAGAGCTGCAAGCGTTTCAGTTGGAATTTAGCACAACCAGGGTCGTCAAGGGAGCTGCACTTGCTGATTTTGTGGCAGAATGGACAGAGGCGCCCGTGCTCGAAGCAGGCGAGGACCGGTCACTTTCCCCAGGAAGTGAGGCACCAGATGGCTGGGTCATGTACTTCGATGGAGCATTCTCGCGACATGGCGCGGGGGCTGGCGCAGTGCTTATATCTCCCACTCAGGACAAGCTCTATTACACCATGCAGCTTTGTTTCCAGCAGGGCGAGAAGGTCTCCAACAACATAGCAGAATACGAGGGCCTCATAGCAGGCTTGAAAGCTGCAGCAGCGCTGGGGTGAAGCGTCCCATCATTAAGGGCGATTCACAGCTCCTCGTCAACTTCTCCAACAAGGTGTACGAGCCAAAGGACGAGCACATGGAAGCGTATCTTGCGGAGGCGCGTAGGATGGAAAAACAGTTTTGGGGGCTAGAGTTGCAGCATGTGCCCCGCGGCACCAACCAAGAAGCTGATGACATCGCCAAGAGGGCATCCAGGCGGCTGCCTCAGGAGCCTGGCATTTTCGAGGAATGGCTCTTCAAGCCATCAGCAGCACCGTCACTGTCAAGCACAGCGCAACCTCGGGAGGAACTCCCTCAGCCACCTGCCACAGGAGCCCCGGCCTGTGGCCCGACCTCGGGAGCACGCTTACTCCTGGCACTCGAGCCTCAGGAGGGATGCTGGACTACAGAATTCAAGGACTTCCTGATGCAAGGGATGCTACTAGAGAAAGAGGAGGATGCGGAATGTGTGTCCCGGCAGGCCACGGCCTACTGCATCCAAGACGGAGAGCTCTACCGAAAGCGGCCAAATGATGTTTCCCTGCGTTGCATCTCCAGGGAACAGGGGAAGGAGTTGCTGGCTGACATACACGGTGGAGATTGCGGACACCACTCGTCATCACGGACCCTCGTCGGCAAGGAATTTCGCGACGGGTTCTACTGGCCTACGGCACTCAACGACGCAATCAAGCTGGTGAAGGCCTGTGAAGCCTGCCAATTCCATGCCAAGCAGATCCATCAGCCAGCTCAGGGCCTACAGACCATCCCACTCTCGTGGCCGTTCGCGGTCTGGGGGCTGGATATCTTGGGGCCGTTTCCTCGAGCGCCTGGGGGCTACCGCTACCTCTACGTCGCCATCGACAAGTTCACCAAGTGGGTGGAGGTGGAAGCCGTCCGCACCATCCTAGCTGGCTCTGCAGTCAAGTTCATCAAGGGCCTCGTGAGCCGATTCAGGGTCCCTAATCGCATCATCACCGACAACGGTTCGCAGTTCACCAGCAATCTCTTCAAAACATATTGCGCTAACCTTGGAACGCAGATATGCTACGCTTTGGTGGCACACCCGCGGAGTAACGGCCAGGCCAAACGCGCCAAGGCAGAGGTCCTGAAGGGCCTCAAAACCAGGACCTTCAAAAACAAGCTGGAGGCATGCGGCAGGGGCTGGTACGACGAGCTCCAGTCCGTGCTGTGGTCCATCCGCACTACCGCCACCAAGTTGACTGGCGAGACCCCGTTCTTCCTCGTCTACGGAGCAGAGGCAGTCCTCCCTCACGAGGTCAAGCGCCGCTCCGCACGGGTACTAGCGTTTGATGAGGCACAACAGGACGCCATGCGGGGGACGGACCTCGTGCTGGGGGAGGAGCGCCGTCGAGAAGCCGCACTACGAGCAACAAGATACCAGCAGGCGTTGCGGCGGTATCATTGCCGCAACATCCGCCCCAGGACTCTTGAGGTAGGTGACCTCGTGCTCAGGAGGGTGCTCTCCAGGGAAGTGCTGCATAAGCTCTCGCCCATGTGGGAGGGCCCGTTCAAGGTTGTCCATGTTTCTAGGCCTGGCGCCACGCGCCTGGAGACTCAGGAAGGGGAGCCCATCCCAAATGCTTGGAACATTCAGCACCTCCGGAAGTTCTACCCTTTAAGGAAGGCCCAGTGCCTGTGAAGAAGGCCCGGTGCCTGTGAAGCTCGCCGCCCAAAGAAAGGCCCGGTGCCTGTGAAGTTCGCCGCCCAAAGAAAGGCCCGGTGCCTGTGAAGAAGGCCTGGTGCCTCTGAAGCTCGTCGCCCGAAGAAAGGCCCGGTGCCTGTGAAGAAGGCCCAGTGCCTGTGAAGCTCGCCGCCCGTGACACTCTCACGTAATAATGAGTTGGGGCTGTACACGCCCCGGAGTCTCCGGAGTGCCGCCCTCGGGCCTCGGGGGCTCCCGCCCATGCCCAGTGGCAGCACTTAGCTCCGCGCTGGTGAGAAGACGTCGAAGACTAGACTATGTGTAGACGCGGCTTTTCATTTGCTTTCCGCAGTTGGCTTGTTCTCCCTTGTTTGAATCTTTATTGAAGTTGCTTCTAGTGTTGTTTGCCGTCTTCTGCCCCTGTTCTCTGTCTTCGGCTTTTGTCTGGCTCGCTCTCTCTCTCTCTCTCTCTTGCAAGCCTCGCGAGGGGACTGCGTGGCGCCCTCGCGATCCCTTCTTCTCTTGGTTTTCGCGAGGCCCTCTCGTTCGAGTTCACAGCGGGAGCACCCCTCCCGGTCCATGCCCCTCGGGCATCGTGACACAAAGCAACAGGCCTAAGCCGGCAACCCTCGCGACCAAGGTTCGGAAACGATTCTCCCAACTGATCCTTGCAGCTCTTAAGGCGCCCGGCGAGGCCTCGAGCAGGTACCTCGCAAGGCAAAAACTACTGCGGACATCCCGAGCTAAGTTGTTCCTACGCGCAAGCACATAACCATGACACATCAGAGGGACAATAAATGTAGCACGATAATTAGAGGATCATAGTCTATTGCACACCCCCATGGGGCTCCATACTTCTCTCTCTCAATGCAGGAAAAGGAGAAAACAAAATAAAAATGGCGCGTGCCTTGCGACAGCTCGCGAGGAGGGATCCGTGTCGTCCTCCCGAGCTCAATCAGACTCCGCCTCGCGCTTCATCGGGGCGCGGCAACGGGACGACCCACTACCACCCACGAAGCGGGCGTGGCGGCGTGGTGGCTGATCGCGGCCACCGCTGGAGGAGCTGTCACCGCAGGAGGAGGCGCTGAAGCTCGGCAAGCTGCGGTCGCCGCCAGGAGCGGGTTCGCCTTCGCCCTCGTCACGGCCGTCGCCAAGGCCAAGTACATCATCGCCGCCATTGTCTTCGGGGCAGCACCCGACACAGCGGCCATCTTCTTTGAACACCCACACGTAGAGGGTCGCGTCGCCATCGTACTTGAAGTGGAGGGTGCACCGCCTGCCCAGGCCACGCGTGCGGGCAAACGTCTGCCAACCCCGGGCCAGGGCCACGTTTCCGGCGACGGAGATCTCCACCGCAACCCAGGAGGCCTTGCTGCAGCAGCCGTCCGCCTGCAGCCAGAGCCCGCCGGGGCCAGCAGCCGGCAGTTCACCGACGAAGAAGCGAGGGAGCTGGAGCCAGTTGCCAGCCGGGTTGTCCGACCACACCACAAACTCCGGCAGCACCTCTGCCGAATGGAAGCGCGGCCGAGGAGGCCGCGCAGCCATGACACGTCTTCCTCCACCGATTGGGCTGCCTCGATACGAGTGGCCGCCACCGCGTGAAGGGTCGCCACCGCGACCACGAGAAGCCGCGACGGGAGTCGCGGGATGCTTGCGGGGACGTTCGCGGCCACGCTTGGGCGGAGGAGAGCCAGGCCCTTCCTGGCGACCTTCCCCTTCTCCGCGGCCGAGAACCTCTTCACGGGCGCCATGGGACGCTGCAAGCAACCGGAGCGAGGAAGGGGAAGAAGCAGGCGGGGCGAGGGGAGATGTGCAACGGGGGATTTCTCCCCTCCCCATTTATAGCCCAAGGGAGGCCAACCGTCGGCCTCCATGATCACAGGTAATGATGACCCTTTGTGCATGCAGCAGGGACTCATCAAATCGGGCAGTTGCCGAGGCAGCGTGGGGAAGCGAAGACGCCCACGTCCAATCAACCGCCACGCGTCGACCAAGGCCGCAGGCTGTTGGGGCCGGTGGCGCTCCGCACTTGCCCTTTGGCTTCGCTGCTAAGCCAAGTCCGAGCAAGCCTTGGGCCCGGGGGCTACTGTCGGCGTCCTGGGAACGGGGGTCCCTAGACTTGCCTGCCTGCGGCCTGCAACGTGGCTCAGCAGTGGCCCAGTACGGCCCGTCTTCATCAACCCAAGTTCAAGACCCTCGCGAGGGGCCAAGCGTCGCGGGGTGGACGACACAAGGCCTCATCAGGGGCGGCCTCACCAGGCAGGCTCGCGAGGAGGCGGAGAGATCAAGGCGAGGGGTACCTCGCGACGTGCTCATGACGCAAGCCATGACGATCAAGAACAGACGGGCACCAGGCGGGCGCCAGCCTGTGCAGTGTCCTCGTTTCCTATTTGGTGCAGAGGGGGCAAGCGCAGGCGCGGAGTACCGAGGCATCAAGCAAAGGTTTCCATATCTGTGCAACGAGATTAAGACCAGCAGGACGGCAGGACGGAGGTCGCCGTGGAGCCCAAGACAGCGTCATTGCCAGTGCTTTTGGCAGCCGAAGACCACCTTTAGTCAGGATAGCTTGTACTAGATGTCCCCTTTCGAAATGGCCGTTGTTGGCTCCCTTCCCGCTCAATATTTGGGAAGAGGACAAGTGCCTCTATATATAGGGCTAGCCACCACAGTAGAAGGCATCTCATCTAGAGCCAAGATTGAATCCTTCCTAAGCAGAGCATCGCACAACCACAAGAACACCCCTCGCGAGGCTGTTCTTCTTCTGTACTGTTCATCATCAGCCCAAGAGGCAATCCACCACACCACACACTGGATTAGGGTATTACACCACAACGGTGGCCCGAACCAGTATAAACCTCGTGTATCTTGTGTTGTTCATCATGCGAGCTTAGAATCGCGGCAAGGTTCTGGGCGTGTTTCGGTAGGGAGAAGATCTTCGTGCGCACCCCAGAGTTCGAACGTTAAGGGTTTTGCCGGAACCCGACATCCGACATTTGCAACTACAACAGGCACATCCTCACAAATACCGACAGGTATAGCGGTTGATTTATTGGCCATTTGCAAAGATATTTCAGTAGGTGTCAACTTATTCAATTCAATTCTACGATATAAAAGAGAGGCATAACACTAACACCGGCTCCAAGATCACATAAAGCAGTTTTAACATAGTTTCTTTTAATGGAGCATGGTATAGTTGGTACTCCTGGATCTCCATGTTTCTTTGGTATTCCACCCTTAAAAGTGTAATTAGCAAGCATGGTGGAAATTTCAGCTTCAGTATCTTTCTTTTATTTGTAATAATATCCTTCATGTATTTAGCATAAGGATTCACTTTACGCATATCAGTTAAGCGCATACGTAAAAAGATAGGTCTAATTATTTCAACAAAGCGCTCAAAATCCTCATCATCCTTTTTCTTGGATGGCTTAGGAGGAAAAGGCATGGGTTTCTGAACCCATGGTTCTCTTTCTTTACCGTGCTTCCTAGCAATGAAGTCTCTATTATCATAACGTTGATTCTTTGATTGTGGGTTATCAAGATCAACAGAAGGTTCAATCTCTACATCAATATTATTGCTAGGTTCAGCATCAACATGAACACTATCATTAACATTATCACTAGGTTCATGTTCATCGCCAGATTTTGTCTCAGCATCAGAGATAGAAATATCATTGGGATTCTCAGGTGTGTCTACAACAGGTTCACTAGAAGCATGCAAAGTCCTATCATTTTTCTTTTTCTTCTTTTTAGAAGGACTAGGTGCATCTACATTATTTCTCTGAGAATCTTGCTCAATTCTCTTAGGGTGGCCCTCAGGATACAAAGGTTCCTGAGTCATTTTACCCATTATAGTTGCTACTCTAACAGCAAAATCATGTTTATTATTTAATTCATTGAACAAATCATTCTGAGCCTTAAATACTTGTTCTACTTGAGTGGTAACCATAGAAGAATGCTTCCTAATGAGTTTAAGTTCACCATTAACTCTAGCCATTGATACGTCTCCAACGTATCTATAATTATTATTGTTCCATGCTATTATATTACCCGTTTTGGATGTTTATGGGCTTTACTTTACACTTTTATATCATTTTTGGGAGTAACCTACTAACCGGAGGCCCAACCCGTATTGCTGTTTTTTTTGTCTATTTAAGTGTTTCGAAGAAAAGGAATATCAAACGGAGTCCAAACGGAATGAAACCTTAGGGAGCGTGATTTTTGGAACAAACGTGATCCAGAGGACTTGGAGTGCAAGTCAAGAAGCATCCGAGGCGGCCATGAGGGTGGAGGGAGCCCCCCTCCTACTGGGCGCGCCCCCTATCTCGTGGGCCCCTCGGGCGTCCACCGACCTAATTCTTCCTCCTATATATACCCACGTACCCCGAGAACATCAGAACAAGCCACGAACACCTAATTCCACCGCCGCAACCTTCTGTATCCGCGAGATCCCATCTTGGAGCCTTCGTCGGTGCTCCGCCAGAGGGGGAATCGACCACGGGGGGATTCCACATCAACACCATAGCCCCTCCGATGAGTTGTGAGTAGTTTACCACAGACCTTCGGGTCCATAGTTATTAGCTAGATGGCTTCTTCTCTCTCTTTGGATCTCAATACCATGTTCTCCTTGATCTTCTTGGAGATCTATTCGATGTAACTCTTTTTGCGGTGTGTTTGTCGAGATCCGATGAATTGTGGGTTTATGATCAAGTTTATCTATGAGAAATATTTGAATCTCCTCTGAATTCTTTTATGTGTGATTAAGTTATCTTTGCAAGTCTCTTCGAATTATCAGTTTGGTTTGGCCTACTAGATTGATCTTTCTTGCAATGGGAGAAGTGCTTAGCTTTGGGTTTAATCTTGCAGTGTCCTTTCCCAGTGACAGCAGGGGCAGCAAGGCACGTATTGTATTGTTGCCATCGAGGATAAAAAGATGGGGTTTATATCATATTGCATGAGTTTATCCCTCTACATCATGTCATCTTTCTTAATGCGTTACTCTGTTCTTTATGAACTTAATACTCTAGATGCATGCTGGATAGCGGTCGATGTGTGGAGTAATAGTAGTAGATGCAGGCAGGAGTCGGTCTACTTGTCACGGACGTGATGCCTATATACATGATCATGCCTAGATAATCTCATAATTATTCGCTTTTCTATCAATTGCTCGACAGTAATTTGTTCACCCACCGTAATACTTATGCTATCTTGAGAGAAGCCACTAGTGAAACCTATGGCCCCCGGGTCTATCTTTTATCATATAAGCTTTCAATCTACTTTTATTTGCATCTTTACTTTTCCAATCTATATTATAAAATACCAAAAATATATTTATCTTATCATACTATCTCTATCAGATCTCACTTTCGCAAGTGGCCGTGAAGGGATTGACAACCCCTTTATTGCGTTGGTTGCGAGTTCTTTGTTTGTTTGTGTAGGTGCGTGGGACTTTTGAGGAGCCTCCTACTGGATTGATACCTTGGTTCTCAAAAACTGAGGGAAATACTTATGCTACTATTGCTGCATCACCCTTTCCTCTTCAAGGAAAACCAACGCAAGCTCAAGACGTAGCAAGAAGGATTTCTAGCGCCGTTGCCGGGGAGGTCTTCGCTCAAGTCAAGACATACCAAGTACCCATCACAAACTCATCTCCCTCGCATTTACATTATTTGCCATTTGCCTCTTTTTTTCCTCTCCCCCACTTCACCCTTGCCGTTTTATTCGCCCTCTCTTTCCCAATCTCCTCTCTCTTTCGCTTGCCTTTTCTGTTTGCTTGTGTGTTGGATTACTTGTCGCGATGGTGCAAGATAATACGAAATTGTGTGATTTCTCTAATACCAATAATAATGATTTCCTTAGTACTCTGATTGCTCCTCTTAATGATGTCGAGTCTTGTGAAATCAATACTGCTTTGCTGAATCTTGTTATGAAAGATCAATTCGCCGGCCTTCCTAGTGAAGATGCCGCTACCCATTTAAACAACTTTGTTGATTTGTGTGAGATGCAAAAGAAGAAAGATATGGATAATGGTATTGTTAAATTGAAGTTATTTCCGTTTTCACTTAGAGATCATGCTAAAGTTTGGTTTTCGTCTTTACCTAAGAATAGTATTGATTCATGGAACAAGTGGATGCTTTTATCTCTAAGTATTTTCCTCTCGCTAAGATCATCACTCTTAGGAACGATATTATGAATTTTAAACAACTTGATCATGAGCATGTTGCCCAATCTTGGGAAAGAATGAAATTGATGATTCGCAATTGCCCTACTCATGGTTTAAATTTATGGATGATCATACAATTTTTTTATGCCGGATTGAATTTTGCTTCTAGAAATCTTTTAGATTCGGCCGCGGGAGGCACGTTTATGGAATCACCTTAGGAGAAGCTACAAACTCCTTGATAATATTATGGCTAATTATTCTCAATGGCACACCGAAAGATCTACTAGTAAAAAAGTGCATGCTATAGAAGAAATTAATGTTTTGAGTGGAAAGATGGATGAACTTATGAAATTGTTTGCTACTAAGAGTGCTCCTATTGATCCCAATGATATGCCTTTGTCTACTTTGATTGAGAATAATAATGAATCTATGGATGTGAATCTTGTTGGTAGAAATAGTTTTCGAAACAATGCTTATAGAGGAAACTTTAATCCTAGGCCGTTCCCTAGTAACTCCTCTAATAATTATGGAAATTCCTACAATAATTCTTATGGTAATTTTAATAAGATGCCCTCTGATTTTGAGAATAGTGTGAAAGAATTTATGATCTCTCAAAAGAATTTTAATGCCTTGCTTGAAGAAAAATTGCTCAAAGTTGATGATTTGGCTAGGAACGTTGATAGACTCTCGCTTGATGTTGATTCTTTGAAACTTAGATCTACTCCTCCTAAGCATGATATCAATGAGTCTCTCAAAGCTATGATAATTTCCATTGATGAGTGCAAAGAAAGAACCGCTAGATTGCGTGCTAAGAAAGATTGCTTTATAAAAGCATGTTCTTCTAGTTTCCATGAAAATAATGATGAAGATCTTAAAGTTATTGATGTGTCCCCTATTAGATCTTTGTTTTGCAATATGAATCTTAATAATGATGGGACTGGAGATGAGTCAACTTTAGTTAAAAGGCGTCCCAATGATTCGGAGTTTTTAGATCTTGATGCTAAATTTGGTAAAAGTGGGATTGGAGAGGTCAAGACTTTAAATAGCATTGAACCCACTATCTTGGATTTCAAGGAATTTAATTATGATAATTGTTCTTTAGAAGATTGTATTTCCTTGTTGCAATCCGTTGTGAATTCTCCTCATGCTTATAGTCAAAATAAAGCTTTTACCAAACATATTGTTGATGCCTTGATGCAATCTTTTGATGAAAAACTTAATTTGGAAGTTTCTATACCTAGAAAACTTTATGATGAGTGGGAACCTACTATAAATATTAAAATTAAAGATCATGAGTTTTATGCTTTATGTGATTTGGGTGCTAGTGTTTCCACGATTCCGAAAACTTTATGTGATATTCTAGGTTTCCATGATCTTGATGATTGCTCTTTAAATTTGCACCTTGCGGATTCCACCATTAAAAAGCCAATGGGAAGGATCAATGATGTTCTCATTGTTGCAAATAGAAATTTGGTGCCCGTAGATTTTATCGTTCTTGATATAGATTGCAATCTTTCTTGCCCTATTATTCTTGGTAGACCTTTCCTTAGAACGATTGGTGCGATTATTGATATGAAGGAAGGGAATATTAGATTCCAATTTCCATTAAGGAAAGGCATGGAGCACTTTCCAAGAAAGAAAGTTAAATTACCTTATGAATCTATCATGCGAGCTACTTATGAATTGAGTGCCAAAGATGGCACTACTTAGATCTATCCTCGCTTTTATGCCTAGCTAGGGGCGTTAAACGATAGCGCTAGTTGGGAGGCAACCCAATTTTATTTGTGTTTTTTGTTTTTGTTTCTGTTTAGTAATAAATTTTTCATCTACCTTCTGTTTAGATGTGTTTTTATGTTTTAATTAGTGTTTGTGCCAAGTAGAACCTATAGGATAACCTATGGTGATAGTTAATTTGATTCTGCTGAAAAACAGAAACTTTGCGCGCACGAAAATAATTTTGTTAATTCACAGAAACGTGCTTTTGCGTTGATTCTTTTTGCTGTAGATCAATAGACAAATTTCCCAGGACTTCCTATTTTGGTAGGATTTTTAGAGTTCCAGAAGTATTCGAGAGTTACAGATTGCTACAGACTGTTCTGTTTTTGACAGATTCTGCTTTTCGTGTGTTGTTTGCTTATTTTGATGCATCTATGGCTAGTATTAAGTGGTATGAACCATAGAGAACTTGGAATACAGTAGGTTTAACACCAATATAAATAAAGAATGAGTTCATTACAGTACCTTATGTGGTGGTTTTTCTTTCTTTCACTAACGGAGCTTATGAGATTTCCTGTTGAGTTTTGTGTTGTGAAGTTTTCAAGTTTTGGGTAAAGATTTGATGGACTATGGAATAAGGAGTGGCAAGAGCCTAAGCTTGGGGATGCCCATGGCACCCCAAGATATTCAAGAATAGCCAAAAGCCTAAGCTTGGGGATGCCCCCGGAAGGCATCCCCTCTTTCGTCTTCGTTTATCGGTAACTTTACTTGGAGCTATATTTTTATTCGCCACATGATATGTGTTTTGCTTGGAGCGTCTTGTATGATATTAGTCTTTTATTTCTTTTTAGTTTTCCACAATCATCCTTGCTGTACACACCTTTTGGGAGAAGCCCACTTGATTAGAATTTATTAGAATACTCTATGTGCTTCACTTATATCTTTTGAGCTAGATAGTTTTTGCTCTAGTGCTTCACTTATATCTTTTAGAGCACGGCGGTGGCTTAATTTTGAAGAAATTGTTGACCTCTCATGCCTCACTTAAATTATTTTGAGAGTCTTTTAGCACAGCATGGTATTTTCTATGGTTATGAATTTGGTCCTAGAATGATGAGCATCCAAGTTGGGTATAATAAAAACTATCATAGAAAGTGCATTAAAACACTAGGATCAATTTTATGCTTGATAACTGTTTTGAGATATAAAGGTGGTAATATTGGAGTCATGCTAGTGGGTAATTATGAAATTGAGAAATACTTGTGTTGAAGTTGGAAAGTCCCGTAGCATGCACGTATGGTAAAAGTTGTGTGACAAATTTGTGGCATGAGGTGCTCTTTTGATTGCCTTCCTTATGAGTGGAGGTTGGGATCGCGCGATGGTTAACTCCTACCAACCCTTCCCCTAGGAGCATGCGTAGTAGTACTTTGCTTCGAGGGCAAGTAAACTTTTGCAATAAGTATATGAGTTCTTTATGACTAATGTGAGTCCATGGATATACGCACACTCACCCTTCCACTTTGCTAGCCTCTATTGTGCCGCGCAACTTTCGCCGGTATCATGCACCCATTATTTACCTTCCTCAAAACAGCCACCATACCTACCTATTATGGCATTTCCATAGCCATTCCGAGATATATTGCCATGCAACTTTCCACCGTTCCGTTATTATGACACGCTCCATCATTGTCATATTGCTCTTTGCATGATCATGTAGTTGACATCGTATTTGTGGCAAGGCCACCCTCATAATTTCCATACATGTCACTCTTGATTCATTGCATATCCCGGTACACCGCCGGAGGCATTCATATAGTCATATTTTGTTCTAATTGTTGAGTTGTAATTCTCGAGTTGTAAATCAATAAAAGTGTGATGATCTTCATTATTAGAGCATTGTCCCAAGTGAGGAAAGAATGATGAAGACTATGATTCCCCCACAAGTCGGGATGAGACTTCGGACTTCAAAAAAAGAGAAAGGCCAAATAAAAAAAAGGGAAAGGACAAATAAAAAAAGAAAAAATGAGAGAAAAAGAGAGAAGGGACAATGCTACTATCTCTTTTCCACACTTGTGCCTCAAAATAGCACCATGATCTTCATGATAGAGAGTCTCTTGTGTTGTCACTTTCATATACTAGTGGGTAGTTTTCATTATAGAACTTGGCTTGTATATTCCAATGATGGGCTTCCTCAAAATGCCCTAGGTCTTCGTGAGCAAGCAAGTTGGATGCACACCCACTTAGTTTCTTTTGTTGAGCTTTCATATATTTATAGCTCTAGTGCATCCGTTGCATGGCAATCCCTACTCACTCACATTGATATCTATTGATGGGCATCTCCATAGCCCGTTGATACGCCTAGTTGATGTGAGACTATCTTCTCCCTTTTTGTCCTCACAACCACCATCATATACCACCATAGTGCTATGTCCATGGCTTGCGCTCATGTATTGCGTAAGAGTTGAAAAAGCTGAAGCGCGTTAAAAAGTATGAACCAATTGCTTGGCTGAAACCGGGGTTGTGCATGATGGGAGTATTTTGTGTAATGAAAATGAAGCATGGCCTAGCTATATGATTTTGTAGGGATAAGCTTTCTTTGGCTATGCTATTTTGATAGGACATGATTATTTGTTAGTATGCTTCGAAGTATTATTATTTTTATATTTTATAAGCTTTTATCTTGAATCATTTGGATCTGAACAATCATGCCACAATAAAGAAAATTACATTAAGAATTATGATAGGTAGCATTCCACATCAAAAATTCTGTTTTTATCATTTACCTACTCGAGGATGAGCAGGAATTAAGCTTGGGGATGCTTGATACGTCTCCAACGTATCTATAATTTTTGATTGTTCCATGCTATTATATTCCCCGTTTTGGATGTTTATGGGCTTTACTTTACACTTTTATATCATTTTGGGACTAACCTACTAACTGGTGGCCCAGCCCGTATTGCTGTTTTTTTGTCTATTTCAGTGTTTCGAAGAAAAGGAATATCAAACGGAGTCCAACCGGAATGAAACCTTCGGGAGCGTGATTTTTGGAACAAACGTGATCTAGAGGACTTGGAGTGCAAGTCAAGAAGCAGTCGAGGCGGCCACGAGGGTGGTGGGCGCCCCCCCCCCCTACTGGGCGCGCCCCCCTATCTCGTGGGCCCCTCGGGCGTCCACCGACCTACTTCTTCCTCCTATATATACCCACGTACCCCGAGAACATCAGAACAAGCCACGAAAACCTAATTCCACCGCCGCAACCTTCTGTATCCGCGAGATCCCATATTGGAGCCTTCGCCGGCGCTCCGCCGGAGGGGGAATCGACCACAAAGGGCTTCTACATCAACACCATAGCCCCTCTGATGAGTTGTGAGTAGTTTACCACAGACCTTTGGGTCCATAGTTATTAGCTAGATGGCTTCTTCTCTCTCTTTGGATCTCAATACCATGTTCTCCTTGATCTTCTTGGAGATCTATTCGATGTAACTCTTTTTGCGGTGTGTTTGTCGAGATCCGATGAATTGTGGGTTTATGATCAAGTTTATCTATGAGAAATCTTTGAATCTCCTCTGAATTCTTTTATGTGTGATTAAGTTATCTTTGCAAGTCTCTTCGAATTATCAGTTTGGTTTGGCCTACTAGATTGATCTTTCTTGCAATGGGAGAAGTGCTTAGCTTTGGGTTCAATCTTGCGGTGTCCTTTCCCAGTGACAGCAGGGGCAGCAAGGCACGTATTGTATTGTTGCCATCGAGGATAAAAATATGGGGTTTATATCATATTGCATGAGTTTATCCCTCTACATCATGTCATCTTTCTTAATGCGTTACTCTGTTCTTTATGAACTTAATACTCTAGATGCATGCTGGATAGCGGTCGATGTGTGGAGTAATAGTAGTAGATGCAGGCAGGAGTCGGTCTACTTGTCACGGACGTGATGCCTATATACATGATCATGCCTAGATAATCTCATAATTATTCGCTTTTCTATCAATTGCTCGACAGTAATTTGTTCACCCACCGTAATACTTATGCTATCTTGAGAGAAGCCACTAGTGAAACCTATGGCCCCCGGGTCTATCTTTTATCATATAAGCTTTCAATCTACTTTGTTTTGCATCTTTACTTTTCCAATCTATATTATAAAATACCAAAAATATATTTATCTTATCATACTATCTCTATAAGATCTCACTTTCGCAAGTGGCCGTGAAGGGATTGACAACCCCTTTTTTGCGTTGGTTGCGAGTTCTTTGTTTGTTTGTGTAGGTGCGTGGGACTTTTGAGGAGCCTCCTACTGGATTGATACCTTGGTTCTCAAAAACTGAGGGAAATACTTACGCTACTATTGCTGCATCACCCTTTCCTCTTCATGGAAAACCAACGCAAGCTCAAGACATAGCAGCCATATAATCACTCAACTGTCCAATCATATAAGCATTACTTTTTAATTGTCTACCAATATAAGCATTGAAATTTTCTTGTCTAGCCATAAAGTCATCAAATTCATCCAAGCATTGGCTAGCAAACTTAGTAGACGGGATTTCAACTTTATCATATCTATAGAGAGAATTTACCTTTACTACCTGTGTTGGGTTATCAAGACCATGTGTTTCTTCAATAGGTGGTATATTAAGGCCATGTATTTATTCAACAGGAGGTAAATTCTTAACATCTTCAGCTTTAATACCTTTTTCTTTCATAGACTTCTTTGCCTCTTGCATATCTTCAGGAATGAGAAAGAAAACACCTCTTTTCTTCGGAGTTGGCTTAGGAGTTGGTTCAGGAGTTGGCTCAGGGAGTGTCCAATTGTTTTGATTAGTCAACATATTATTCAATAGCAATTCAGCTTGATCGACTGTTCTTTCCCTAAAAACACAACCAACACAACTATCCAAGTGGTCCTTGGAAGCATTGGTTAGTCCATTATAAAAGATATCAATTATTTCATTTTTCTTAAGAGGATGATCAAGCAAAGCATTAAGTAATCGGAGAAGCCTTCCCCAAGCTTGTGGGAGACTCTCTTCTTTAATTTGCACAAAATTATATATTTCCCTCAAGGCAGCTTGTTTCTTATGAGCAGGGAAATATTTAGCAGAGAAGTAATAAATCATATCCCGGGGACTACGCACACAACCAGGATCTAAAGAATTAAACTAGGTTTTAGCATCACCCTTTAATGAGAATGGAAATATCTTCAGGATATAATAGTAGCGAGATTTCTCATCATTAGTGAACAGGGTGGCTATATCATTCAATTTAGTAAGATGTGCCACAACAGTTTCAGATTCATAGCCATAAAAAGGATCAGATTCAACAAAAGTAATTATCTCAGGGTCGACAGAGAAATCATAATCCTTATCATTAACACAGATAGGTGAAGTAGCAAAAGCAGGGTCATATTTCATTCTAGCATTCAGAGACTTTTGCTTAAGCTTAGCTAATAACTTCTTAAGATCAGATCTATCATTGCAAGCAAGAAAATCTCTAGCAGTTTCTTCATCCATAACATAACCCTCAGGAACAATAGGCAATTCATATCTAGGGGGAGAATCTTCATTATCACTTTCCTCAATAATACAGTTTCAATTATTTCATTCTCTCTAGCCCTAGCAAGTTGTTCATCAAGATATTCACCTAATGGCACAGTAGTATCAAGCATAGAAGTAGTTTTCATCATAAGTATCATGCATAGTAGAAGTGGCATCATCAGTAACATGCGACATATCAGAATTAATAGCAGAAGCAGGTTTAGGTGTCGCAAGCTTACTCATAACAGAAGGAGAATCAAGTGTAGAGCTAGATGGCAGTTCCTTACCTCCCCTCATAGTAGAGGGATAAATCTTAGTTCTTTCATCCTTCAAGTTCCTCATAGTGATCAGCAGATATAAATCCCAAGTGACTCAAAGAATAGAGCTATGCTCCCTGGCAACGGCGCCAGAAAATAGTCTTGATAACCCACAAGTATAGGGTATCGCAATAGTTTTCGAGGGTAGAGTATTCAACCCAAATTTATTGATTCGACACAAGGGGAGCCAAAGAATATTCTCAAGTATTAGCAGTTGAGTTGTCAATTCAACCACACCTGGATAACTTAGTATCCACAGCAATGTATTTAGTAGCAAAGTAGTATGGAAGTAACGGTAACAGTAGCAAAAGTAACAGTAGAAGTTTTGTAGTAATTGTAACAGCAGCAACGGTAAAGTAAATAAGCAAAGAGCAATATGTGAAAAGCTCGTAGGCATTGGATCAGTGATGGACAATTATGTCGGATGTGGTTACTAATGTAATAGTTATAACATAGGGTGACACAGAACTAGCTCCAATTCATCAATGTAATGTAGGCATGTATTCCGAATATAGTCATACATGCTTATGGAAAAGAACTTGCATGACATCTTTTGTCCTACCCTCCCGTGGCAGCGGGGTCCTAATGGAAACTAAGGGATATTACGGCCTCCTTTTAATAGAGTACCGGACCAAAGCATCAACACTTAGTGAATACATGAACTGCTCAAACTACGGTCATCACCGGTAAGTATCCCGATTATTGTCACTTTGGGGTTAACGGATCATAACACATAATAGGTGACTATAGACTTGCAAGATAGGATCAAGAACTCACATATATTCATGAAAGCATAATAGGTTCAGATCTGAAATCATGGCACTCGGGCCCTAGTGACAAGCATTAAGCATAGCAAAGTCATAGCAACATCAATCTCAGAACATAGTGGATACTAGGGATCAAACCCTAACAAAACTAACTTAATTACATGGTAAATCTCATCCAACCCATCACCGTCTAGCAAGCCTACGATGGAATTACTCATGCATGGTGGTGAGCATCATGAAATTGGTGATGGAGGATGGTTGATGATGACGACGGTGTCGAATCCCCCTCTCCGGAGCCCCGAACGGACTCCAGATCAGCCCTCCCAAGAGAGTTAAGGGCTTGGCGGCGGCTCCGTATCGTAAAACGCGATGAATCTTTCTCTCTGATTTTTTCCTCCTGAACGTGAATATATGGAGTTGGAGTTGAGGTCAGTGGAGCTTCAGGGGGCCCACGAGGCAGGGGGCACGCCCTAGGGGGGGCGCCCCCCACACTCGTGGACAGGGTGTGGGCCCCCTGACATTGATTCTTTCGCCAATATTTTTTATTAATTCCAAAAGGTTGCTCCGTGGATTTTCAGGTCATTCCGAGAACTTCTATTTCTGCACAAAAATAAGACCATGGCAGTTCTGCTGAAAACAGCGTCAGTTCGGGTTAGTTCCATTCAAATCATGCAGGTTAGAGTCCAAAACAAGGGCAAAAGTGCTTGGAAAAGTAGATACGACGGAGACGTATCACTAGCTACAAAGAGAAGAGGATCGTGAAGGTGTAAAAGACGAACAGAGATCATAATTCATTATAAAAAAGTGGATTCAGATATTTGAAGAAGATGTCATAGTGTTTTAAACCGACGCATGCATGAATGGATATATATAGTGGTGATACACATGGTGTGGTTATTAACATGTTATACTACATATAATATATAGAACATTGATTATAATTTGGGATAATGTGTGGCTTTTGCAGCTCAGGGCTAAATACTTGTCATAATGTAGGGGGCGGGGCACTATACTTTGTGTGATAAAAACGGGGTATGTATGGAACATGGTTTAGATTACGAATATCTTGTTAGTACATAAAATGTACTATTATTTGGAATCAACATCAACTGTATTCAAAAAATTGAATTCGAGTTCATATAGTACACATAGTTCACATCTATCTCTGTAGTAATCATGTGGTGTGTTGTTAATGTAATACACGAATGATGGTTTAAGTTGGCAACAATCATGATTATAGATTCCTATTCAAATATAGAAACAAATTCAAATTTAGTTTGAATTGCAGCGGTAGTATAGAGATTTGGAATGCACTAAAATGTTGGTATGAGTAGGTTACATGCATTATACAGCCAGCAAAAAAATTTAATTGGACATAACATGGATTCATAGCTTTGAATAGCATTTGTACAGTAAAATGGGAAAAGACTCTCTCTTTGTGTGGTGTGAATAGTTTTATTTTTTTCATTGAGGGAAGTGCGAATTGATTTGGTACGTACAATATTACACATTAGGCTTGTCCCTAAAATTCAACCCGCGCCTTGTTATATCCCGAAAATTCAGATATTGTGCTCCCAAAACTCGCTCCTTCACAACCCGCATCTTGCTATCCCGAAATTACAACGCGCGCGAAAACTCCTTCCAGCTGCCAAATCCCGACATGCAAACTCCCCCTTCTAACGCTGAGCCGAAAGGGCCGCTAGTTCAAATCGGTGGGGGTACTTTTGTAACACACCCTACATTTTGGACAAGCGTGTCCCTAAGTCATTGTTCCCCCCTCCCATTGCCTCCTTTTCGCCATTCGAAATCCCAGGCCCCATAACCTCTCTATTCTAGTCGCGAAACCGCACCCTCCTTCGTACGCCACCCCACCACTGCCCAGCCGGAGCCTCTTCCCCGATGACGTCGTCCACCACAAATGCTCCATGTCCCTCATCCACCTCCCCGGATGCGGATCCATCGTCCCGCCAGTTCAGCCGCCCCGTCCTCCACCTCCAAGTAGTTGCTCCGATGATCGCCATGTCTATCGCGGCCGCTCCATCCCCACAGCACCGCCTTAACCTGCCCCACCGAAACCGCAACATCCTCACTGACTCCTTGGACGAAGCCGAGGCCTACTCGGCGAGCACCAAAGAGGTTGTACACTCTTTGCATCGCACCTTTCTCCTTAACTCGACCTCCCGACGCCGATGGTGCTCCATCCCGCACCCCATGGTGCGGCTACCTCGAAGCCGGCGCCGCGGGCGACATCGCCATGGCGGCTCTCCCCTAATGCGAGGCCCCTTCGGTGGCAGCGTCCATACTAGCCGGATCTGCTACTGTTGCTCCGGCCCTCGCTCGCTCGCTCGCGTTGCTGCTCTGCTCTCCCCCTCACTCATGCTGCTGCTGCTGCTGCTCAGCTCTTGCTCTCGCTGGCGCTACTGATGCTGGTACACGGGCTGCTGCTGCTACACGAGTTGTTGCTCTGGCTTTAGTTCGCGCTGCTCCTCCAGGCGCTACTGCTCCGGCTGCTATCTGCTACTGTGTTCACCGTCGATCGCCTGCTGATTTAGATCACTGATTCTGTACTACTAGTGCTCGAGCAGCCTAAACTACATGTGAAGTGCCTCTCTGCTACTAGTGCGTTCAGTTTCGACAGTAACATTCAGATTCCACAGTAAATTTCAGTTTCAATAGTTAAGTCCAGAGTCAATAGTTTTTACCTCATCTGTTGTAGTCAGGTGTTCTTTGGTGATGTAAATTCTACATCTATCTCTTTTTGGTAATGTATTTTACATCATCTATTGGACATGAT
Source organism: Triticum aestivum (assembly GCF_018294505.1). Classification (NCBI taxonomy): domain Eukaryota; kingdom Viridiplantae; phylum Streptophyta; class Magnoliopsida; order Poales; family Poaceae; genus Triticum; species Triticum aestivum. The sequence continues at coordinate 332,565,115 of NC_057805.1, forward strand.
ATTAGAATCCCACTTGAGATTAACAATGTCTGTCTTGTACTGCTTCAGCCTCGACATCTTACGGCTCGCCGCAGCTGCTGCAACGACGAAACCATCCATCACAACGGAGCAGTGCCCTAGACGCTGATACGTCTCCAACGTATCTATAATTTTTAATTGTTCCATGCTATTATATTACCCGTTTTGGATGTTTATGGGCTTTACTACACTTTTATATCATTTTTGGGACTAACCTACTAACTGGAGGCCCAGCCCGAATTGTTGTGTTTTTGCCTATTTTAGTGTTCCGAAGAAAAGGAATATCAAATGGAGTCCAAACGGAATGAAACCTTCGGGAGCGATCTTTTTGGAACAAACGCAATCCAGGATGCTTGGAGTGGACGTCAAGAAGCAGCCGAGGCGGCCACGAGGGTGCAGGGCGCGCCCCCCACCCTCGTGGGCCCCTCGTGGCTCCCCTGACTGACCTCCTTTGCCTATATATACTTGCATACCCTGAAAACATCCAGGAGCACCACGAAACCCTATTTCCACCGTCGCAACCTTCTGTACCTGTGAGATCCCATCTTGGAGCCTTTTTTGGTGCTCCGTCGGAGGGGTAATCGATCACGGAGGGCTTCTACATCATCGCCAAGGCCTATCCGATGAGTTGTGAGTAGTTTACCACAGACCTTCGGGTCCATAGTTATTAGCTAGATGGCTTCTTCTCTCTCTTTGAATCTCAATACAATGTTCTCCTCGATCTTCTTGGAGATCTATTCGATGTAACTCTTTTTGCGGTGTGTTTGTCAAGATCCGGTGAATTGTGGGTTTATGATCAAGTTTATCTATGAGAAATATTTGAATCTCCTCTGAATTCTTTTATGTATGATTGGTTATCTTTGCAAGTCTCTTCGAATTATCAGTTTGGTTTGGCCTACTTGATTGATCTTTCTTGCAATGGGAGAAGTGCTTAGCTTTGGGTTCAATCTTGCGGTGTTCTTTCCCAGTGACAGCAGGGGCAGCAAGGCACATATTGTATTGTTGCCATCGAGGATAAAAAGATGGGGTTTATATCATATTGCTTGAGTTTATCCCTCTACATCATCTCATCTTGCCTAATGCGTTACTCTGTTCTTATGAAATTAATACTCTAGATGCATGCTGGATAGCGGTCGATGTGTGGTGTAATAGTAGTAGATGCAGAATCGTTTCGATCTACTTGTTGAGGATGTGATGCCTATATACATGATCATGCCTAGATATTCTCATAACTATGCACTTTTCTATTAATTGCTCGACAGTAATTTGTTCACCCACCGTAATACTTATGCTATCTTGAGAGAAGCCACTAGTGAAACCTATGGCCCCGGGGTCTATTTTCCATCATATAAGTTTCCAATCTACTTTATTTTGCAATCATTACTTTTCAATCTATATCATAAAAATACCAAAAATATTTATCTTATCTTATTATCTCTATCAGATCTCACTTTCGCAAGTGGCCGTGAAGGGATTGACAACCCCTTTATCGCGTTGGTTGTGAGGTTCTTGTTTGTTTGTGTAGGTACGAGGGACTTGCGTGTAGCCTCCTACTGGATTGATACCTTGGTTCTTAAAAACTGAGGGAAATACTTACGCTACTTTGCTGCATCACCCTTTCCTCTTCAAGGGAAAACCAACGCAGTGCTCAAGAGGTAGCAGATGCCGTCTACAGATTCCTTAGCTCTTCCTCCACACCTCTGACAGCCACCTCTGCATCAACTTCTTTGGTGACCAACCCAATGATGCTGAGGTTGACATGTCTACGGCAAAGAGGTTGCGCACTTGTCGCATCACTTATTACTATACATTCATGTCCATCCATTAGGGCTATTTTGGTTCAAAGGAAAAACTGAAGGAAAAACATAGCAATAGGAAATTTTCCTATGGCACTCTACTATTCAATTGTTCATGCATTTTCTTGAAAGGAATGGAGAAAAACATCCACCTGGACCTACTTTTCAAAATCCTATGCATGAAAACAAGACCAAGTGCATTAGTCGCAGAATAACATTCTAACTGTACCCGCTTTCATGTGGTTTCACTTTAATTTGGCCATGTTTCTTTGCATTCCTCTGCTCTTCCAATTCTTGTGAACCAAACACCCAAGTTGACTGAAATCATGTGTTTACAAATGCTCTGTTTCCCACATGCATTCCTATCCTATTAGGGTGTTTTTCCTATCCCTACGTTTTTAGAATCCTGCAAGCCAAAGGAGCCCTTACAAAATTACTTCAGTTACAGGTAGGTGTCGAAGAAAACTTTGTGTGGTTTGTCCTGCTCCTGCTGCGACATCGTCCACCTCACCTGAGCTACTCCATCGACAGAAGCATCCACCAAACTAGACATCACAACTCCTGACCGTCTTTCGCCGCCTCATATCTCCTTCCCTGCCGCCGGCACCCACCACAACGGCATCACCATCATCGACTCAGCAGATGAACCTAAGGAGTACACAAGTCCACAAGAGAGGTCGCACTCTTTTGTTTTTTCTTATATTATGCATTGCTTAATATTACTTGCTACTTTATTATCATGTTCACCTCTTAGACTCCAAGTCGGGTCCAAATTAATGTTCAAAGTTGAGTTTGAAAATTTGTTGTGGGGTACATATTGAGGCAGCAATGAATAGTATGTCTGTCTATTATCTGGCACATATCGAGGCAGCAATGAATAGTATATCTGCCTATGTTGTTCATCTTGGCTGGGAAAGAAAGAGTAAAGCAATCATCATCTGTCTTTTTATTAAATTAAATCTATCAGCAGACTACTATCATTATTTTTGGATCCATCCACTGGTTGTTACCATCACTCTAGATTTCCGCATACTCTCCTTACATAATATCACTATATTTTTTTCGTATGCATGTCAGATATTTTACACAGTCATGCTGAACATGTAGATAAAAAGAGAAGAGTTTTGCGCGGCATTACAATGTCATGCAGACATTGCTCCATGGCGTGTTCAATGGCAAACACTCCCCCCTCCCCAGATTGTAATCCAGATGAAGATATCTGTTTTGAGGGGGATTTAGATGCAGCTGACCACTCCTATTTACCCCCCAAGGTGTTTTCTCTAACTTGGCATGATGTTGTTAGTCATATCATGCATATGTTGCCTTGCAGTGCCTACTTTCGACATCATATATGTCATCTTATTAGTTTAGACATGTTCTGTAATGCCACCTGTTTAGTTTCTGTATCATATATGGGAATTATGCAGTCTAGGGGTGGGCATTTGGTAGAAACCGAAAATTCGGTTTATACCGTTCGTTTTTTTCTAACTTCTCTTATCAAAACCAAAAATGACAGTACAAAACAACTAACCAATAGTTCGGTTAACCGACCAATTCGGTTCGGTTCCAGATTATACCGATTGGTTGCATTGTTGCTGAAAAGTTATAGCGAACGCTTCTTATGTGAAAACCCTGACTTCTGAGCACCTTATATAGCTGAGCCCCTTCTCCATTGAAGCATTGCTAACCGATGTGGGACTAAACAACTAACACTCCAGCCGCTGCACCCTCCATCAGTCAACGGAAGTAGAAGTACTGGTTGTTATATTTGGGCCATGCAATTCCGTGGACGGGCCCTATCAGCGGCTGGAGTATATGGGCCATGCATGGGTCGTGGACACACTCGGCTGCCGTGAGCGGTTGGCGCCTGCCATAAAAAAAATCTGGCGAGACGAGCGTCCGAGCGGGAGCCTCGACTGGCATTGTGTGTACTTCGATTTTTCCATCGGTATGCAGTTAAATACCAAACCTGCCGAATCCAATTCGGTTATTAAACATAAAAACCGATTTTAAATATACCAGCAGCAAAAACCAAAAATTCGGTTTTTTTGGTTTCGGCATCGGTTCGGTGTTCGGTTGGTCGGTTTTTATGCCCACCCCTAATGCAGTCACATCTCTTTTAGCCAGCCATAATATATGTGAAATATACAATGCCATCATGTTTAACTAGGCATCATATATTTGAAAGATATATTTCCCATCCTTTTCTTCATTACATTTCCATTTGTCGATAATGTTTGTAGATTAAACTACTCTTCCTGTGAATCAACCATTTGAGTGGGTGATGGAAAAATCTGGAGTGAAAAGAAGGTCTTCAGAGCAGACAGTGCTACCTGTCGAAGCAGATCTCTTGCTGGGTCATGATAGCTCCTCGGAGATGGATTCAGAGACAGATGACAAGTCCTATTCCCCCACCGAGGTGTATGCTCTAACTTGGCACGGTTATACTGCTCATATCATGCATATGGTGTCTTGCATTGCATAGTTTAGACATCATATACACAATATTCAACACCATGTTCTTAGTTCAGACATCATATACGCGAATGCCCTCTACTTAGCATATAAATCACATATGTGAATTAAATCATGCGATCCTGATTACTTAGAGAACATGTATGTGAATTATCTCATGTGAACCTGTTTACTAAAGACATCATATAATTATCTCATGCCATCCTGTTTAGTTAGTCATCATATCTTTGAATTATGTCATGCTATGCTATCCAGACATCATATATGTGAAATTATGTCATGCTATCCTTTTTAGTTAAACAATATACATGTCAACTATTTCATGCCCTGTTTTTTCCACACTATCTATTGCATCTATCTCTCATACAATGTCTGTACATTCAACTATGCTTCCTGTTTATCAGCCATTTGAATTGGAGCGGGTGATTGTAGTATCTAGTGGAGTAAAAACACGGTCTTCAAATAAAACAGTACTACCTCTTGGTGGAGATAGCACCCTGGTGTACATGCACGAGAACCAGCCCTACCACACATAACCCAGACTCTCGCAGATTGTACCCCTACTACGATGGATAGAGAACCAGCTTCACCCAATCTAACCCCAACCCCAGCAGATAATAACCCAGTTCCTATTGACACAGCACCATCTCCACCACAGACCTCCCAAACAAGAGCAGTTAGTAAGGCAGCTCCACTGCCCAAAGTGCCAGTACTACCACAGCAAACCCCAACTCCGCCAGTTAGTACACCTATTCCTGTGGAGGAAGCACAACCAGCCATTTGTATTTTTAGCATCTATCGCATTTGATGTTGGTAAATCCTATGTGCGTTTCTTCCCATCATGGAAATATTATACTGAAGAAGAAGGAAAATGCCAGTTGCAGGTGTTTGTCCAAGAGTTATGTGTAAGTAATGTTATTCATGGTAATTACTTTGCTTTGTCCCAAAAATTCTACCTCCATGATGGTTATAATATAGCAAATTTTCCATTTTTCTCCATAGAGAAGGACCGATTTGGAAACTCAGGATGAGGTAACCTGTGCAAATACCTCTGCTATCTTCAAGAATGCTTGGTGGCAGTATCGGAATTACCTGAAGAAAATGTACTTCAGTGGCAAAGAAAATCATCAAATTCCCTTACGTTCTCCTGAGACACATTTACTGGACGATGACTGGGAATGCCTTGTTCTGTACTGGTCCCGAACCAAGAATGTGGTAAGGTCTATGAGCTCATTTTTTATTTTTAAGTACTATATGTCTGCGTCTTACCATACTCGGTTCATGTAGAACAAGTGCTTAAACCTGAAGAACAAATGTTCTCATTTAAGATTCCATTGCTATCGTGCATACTGCTTTGCTCTTGTATCACTGTATTTACTCATACAAACTTATTTTTAAATTGAAGGATCCAATCGAAACTCCAATGGCACAACAGGTATGTTTACGCATGTTTCTTTAACAGGTTTGCTCTTATAAATAGCTCTGTTGATTTCAATTTCAATTGTGTATACAGTTGACTTCTCATATCATGCACATTACTAGTATCACAACAGAGCCAATAGTGTTGTTGTACATGTAGACCCGTGGTACCCATCTTAAATCTTGTTGTGCCGTGTAGTTTCCCATGCTTTGTATTCTTTCAGTGTTGCTTTGTCTTAAACTGATATGATTTGAACCGTGTCTCTATTTTGATTTGGCAAGACAATGCAATGAGCATAGGACATAGATATATGTTTGTTTGATGCTTTTATTATGTACTACTTGGCAATAGAAGACTTGGTAGTTTAATCATGTCCACCTTACTAATGAACTGGTTCACCGAAATGAGTTTCATATACTAGTACATGCTAAACCTGTTATGTGTCTGCTTGTTTCTTCTTTGAGAGTGCTGACAGAATATTGGGGAAGAGTGCCTTATTAAGCAATGGTAAAGGAAGTAATGCATATAAGGTTCAGGATAGTGAGACATCCTTGTTGCTGTCCAGCAAAGCTGATAAAACAGCTAAGGAAAACTATCTTGAAGACAGTGAGACAACCCCAAAGTCATGTCTTGGTTTAGTGTTCGAGTTACTGGCCACTACCACTGGCACAAGCTATTCAAACTCACAGTCTGAATCAGCTCAGTTTCTTGAGTCTCAACTACAAGCTGAAAGACATCGATCAGTTGTGCTACGACAAGAAGCCGAAGGACTGTGGAAGTCCCTGGAGCATTCAGATGCATACTTTCTGGTGCAACAGCAAGCGTTGGAGGATTTTAGCGCCCAACAGGACAAAGCTAATAAGCTTGCTAAGCTTATTGCCAGCATGGTGGATACCCAGGATAACCTTTCTTGAGCTCTTCTGAAGTTGTTTCAGTTATGGACTTGTTTTGCTGCCGCGTTTATTTGCACTGCTGGCCAATTTAGACGGCCAGTGTATTTAATATGCTGCTTTGTTCCCTATATTTGCACTAGTGGCAAACTTTGATGCGCAGTGGATGTAATATGTGTAATAGCCGTAATAGCCTAGCGCTAGTTGCTTGCTTATTTATTTCCTTATTGTCTTGTTTAGTTGTTTTCTTGTATCACTGCGGTTCTTTTTCCGCGTTTTTCTAGTGGCCACAATAACCTATTTTTATAACTAGGCCACAGTAACCATGGCAACACACGGACTGTTGTAACCATGGTCCTGCTACCTTTTGTAGTGACCATGGCCCTCCACGGGCTATACGATCCATGGGCCTTCGACGGGCCGTAGGATCCATGGGCCTTCTACGGGCCGTAGGATCCATGGGCTTTCTAGGGGCCGTAGGATTCATGGGCCTTCTACGGGACGTAGGATCCATGGGCCTTCTATGGGTTTTCTAATCTATGGTCCTTCTACGGGCCGTATAATCGTTTTGCAAAACATGGGTCGTACTATTCATGGACCAATAACGGTCCACAAAATGGGCCCTAAACGGGCTAGAGTGGAAATAGTACGTTAATAGGCCGTATTTGATGACGCTATGAAAATACCCCAATGGGTTAACGGGCCACAAACAAGCCGACTGTAACCATGGGCTGAATTTGGCCCACAAGCGGAACAGGCCAGTAACGGGCCGTAAGTAATCGAATTCTGGAATAATGGGCCGTTAATGGGTATAAAGTGATACACTATTCATAATGGGACAGTTTCATCTCAGGCCTTTAATGGGCCCAGAGTTACAAAGGGCCTCCTATGGGCCGAAAGAAATCATTGGCCATACATGGCCCGGAAGTTACAATGGGCTGGAATCATATTGGACGGCCTAGATGACACTACTCGACCAAATTCCGGTAGGCCGTAACGGGCCGTGAGTTAGCATGTTGTAAATGGGCTATATGCCAACAGGCCGTTAACAGGCTTTCGGTGGGCCAGCCCGCTACCTTTTGACCAAGTCAAAGGGGCTGACCTTTTCACTGGAATGGGCCTCTGTTGGGTCGTGCCACGAGTCGACGTATCATAGGCTCCTTCCGTCCAATGAATGGATGCCATCTGTCCCAATGGTGAGCCGACACGTGGTTCCTCACGCCATTGAGAATTTTACACATGGAAAATCCCCATTGGTCACGACTGTTAACGGGTTATCGGATCCAAACCGGAACCCGATAGCTTAATAGCGACCTGTTATGGTGGATGACATGTGTCAGTCACCATTGACGAAAGCACTTCTATGACGCGCACTTTATCATCATGGCATGGACACTTCCGTGATGATAATTTTGGTAATGTCATGGAACACTTCTACGCAGCACATGTATGACTATCTTGATTCTGTCATAAAATCGTCATGGATGTACATGCATGATAAAAAACGTGACCTACTGTGACAAACACGTATAATCACGCAAGTGTATTTTTTTGTAGTGACATGCCTTTGTCTCTCTTTGACACACATGTCACACCATTCCCCCTTCCCTATACTAGGTTTACATCATTAGTGGCCTCTCTTCTCCACATACACTCACTCCCTCTCACACACACACGCGCGCACAAACACACACAGACACACACAAACACCCATCTATCTGGATCCTTCTTTTAAGACACACACCCTTGCATATTCTCTCCAGATCTAGGTATGTATATATCCCCCCTCTCTCTAGCTCACATGCACACCAAAATTCTCCATCTCTCTAACTCACACATTTCTCCCCATGTCCGCATGTGTATCTCACACACTCACTCTCTGATTATTTCTATGTGTCTCCACGTTACACAACACAAAGCCCCATGCACATGTCTCTCTCTATCCTCTAAACACAGAGACACAAAGAATCTCATTCCCTTAGTCTCTACACATATCACACATGCATGCTATCTCTCTCTCGCACACACATGCTCAACAAAGGTTTTCCTGTGAATAACTTACCGTCTATTCATTAACAGTTGTGGCAGTACGGCGAACATGAGACGTGAAAAAGAATAAATCTACATGTGCATAGACCGCCTAGTATGACTATTAGGACTAGAGCAAGCCAAAAGTGCGCCGCCGTCACCCCCTCCTTATCGGCGACAGGAAAACCTTTGTTTTACACAGTTGAGAAGTCATCGTGCTAAGGCCCCACATGCTCAGCGGTTGAATAGAATGTAGATCCAAGTTTATGGAAACAAGTATAGATAATATGTTTGTATCTCCATACTTATATCTCTTCTCTTATAAAAAACCGAGTTGGTGATGATGGTATGCCTGCCATCTTGCAATATAGACCATCCGATCTATATCAGACGGATAGAAATTAAACTAAAAGATACCCGTACCTCTCTCCACATTTGCAGAAAAGGCCTTCCCTCATTCATCCTTATCTCCCACAACCTCATTGTTGAGAAATTAAAACAGGAAGCCTCTAGAACAAACTGGCATGGCGGTCACTGTTGGCGTCGTCCATCCCCATGCCTCCGCTCAGCCCAACCACCAATCACCACCACGCCCCACTCCTACTCACCTGATCTCTCCTATTTCTCGAGATATTATTAGTTTTTACATACTCCCGCATGGGTCAATCACAGCAGGTGTTTTATAAAAAAATGCATCTTGATGTTCCGTGCAATGCACGGGCATCTTGCTAGTACTCCTATAGAAGACTTAGTTGGTCATGATGGTGTGTCTGCCATCCGTCATTTCTGACCATTAGATATGCATATAACGACTGTGAGGTAAGTTGTTGCCTTTTCTCAACAACATCCCACTTCTCTACCAATTTGCCGAAAAAACCTTAATTAGTATCTTAAAACCAACCACATCCCTCCCTCACCTCACCACAATAGCCCACGGAATATATTCTGATTGAAACACAATATATTTCTAGTGATATATGTATATCACAATTAGAGTGTTTTCTATCAAGTTTGTGAATAAGTATTATTCTAATTATGATCCATTGCAACGCACGTGAACATTGCTAGTATTTCCAACCATGCAAAAAAATGCCAGTATTTCCATAGTTTCGAGTTTTCCTTCAAGATATTAGTCACTCATGGTTGATATTTAGTTTGAATTACGTAGACATAGGCACTATGTAACTAGCCGTGCTTATTGGCTTCCAAAGCTTAACTTTCACTCCTACTTACAGTATGTAGAGTATTTAAGAAAAAGCTACCACTTTCAACCAGCCCTAGGAAGAAACTATTGTACAAAAAATAGCAAAAACATACCCAAAATTTCTTAATATAAGAGCGTTTTATACACTAGTCTAGTGTCAAAAACACTCTTATATTATGGGACGGAGGGAGTACTACCTAGTGCCGATTAGGCTCGTTTAAACCCGTTTATGACAGGGTTGGCCCACATGTCCATGCTGACAAGGTAGCTTAAACCAACACATTTTGTTTAACCATTGACACGAGGGACCCACATCTGACCTTCTATCCTGGTCTTTCTCCTCCAATCATTATTTTTCCGAAACATTACTTCAAACAGTTCTTATGTGTGTTCAACGGTGGCGCCGGTGATGAGTGAGCTGCCAGCCGCTCCGCCGGACAGGCCGGACGCCGTGCTGGCCTTCGCATGGGTTGGCTGGCTAGCCCGAGCGAGGCTCATGCGCGAGCAAACCGCCGCGCTGGCCTTCGCTCGAGCCAGATGGCTGGCCTTCGCGCGGTGCGCGCGAGCAAGCCGCCGCACCGCCGTGCCAACCTAGCTAGCAAACCTTGTAGACAAGCAGTTGGATGCATCCGGCAGGGTGTGTGCTATGTTGGCTAACTAGCGGCCGCGAGTGCCAGACGGAGCTGGCATCCGGGCTGCCGCAAGATGGGTTCCGCGCCGCCGGAGCTTTTGACCTAGCCTTCTGCCGGCGGCGGTAGCTGCGTTCCATGGTCGAGGATGACTAGGTGGACGGGCCGGAGGTAGGAGGTCACTCGGGGATTTTTGTCCAGACTGACATGTAGGTCCCACAAGTCATAATGCCTAACTTGTCGATCGAATAGAAGGCGTTGACTTAAGGGGCGACATGGGTTGAAACGTGCCTATAATGGCACTTTGTCGAGTAGCCGTTTCTTGGTAGGGCTGGTTGGTAAGTGGTAGTAGTTTCTTGGTATTAGTGGTTTCTTGTAAGGAACAATTTACTAGCAACACAAGGCGATTCTAGGTTGCATTGTACTCCAACGAGTAGTAACAGTGGTCCTGGGAGTGTATAGCTCATTTTGTGGGTTCGATCCCAGCTAAATGCACGGCGGCCTTTTCTTAAATAGTAACCTTACTGCGAGCCAATATTGTACACTGGTAGCTTGACTTTTGAAGTCGAACGGACGTGTCGCGCCACAATCTGGGTGCACTGGATAGCCCAGCCACGTGAACGGGTTTCCCCCCCCCCCCCCCATCATCGCATGGCTCGCGTACTAGAGTAGTACTCCTATATATCAATTCACACCATGCAAAGTTTCTCGCCTGCGTGCTCGCCCTAGTCGCACCTTGCTTGCAGCTTCCTCATTAGCTACCATATTTAAACTAGCGCCTCCCAATTAAGCCCGAGGAGCCGGAAAATCCTAGCACGGCATTGGGAACTGTACAATATGGATATGTACGTAAAGTGCAACTCTACTACTCTGTAGCTTGTGGCGTTGCACGCATGGACTTCACTCCATTATCGGCTCTATAAAAGAAATTCCTCTTGACGTGATTTTTTGTTTTGAAACGGAGGTAAAAGCTTTGCCTCATATCATTCATAAAGAAGGAACTAACAAAGTTCGACGAGATCCATTACACCTCCACAAATGGAAGCAAAAAAGCCTAGTCTCACTGTATCAAAGAACACAAATGTTCAGCCCCCACAGTAACCTTCGCTAATAAACAGGTTGCTAGTGTGTGCATGAAGGGAGCGGCTGAGTATGCCAGCTATGCGCTTGAACAGACCACGGAGAGTACACACTAGGCAGGCGTACTTTCCCTGCATTGATAGTACATCGATGGTTCTAGAGAACAGTAGTACCCTCCACTTGCAACTGTAGCTCCATGGCCTTGAGATTCAAGAGTTCAAAACTGGTGCACTATAGAAGTACAGTACATCGCACTACTAGTTGAGAAAGTAGTACTACTACTGCTACAGTACTACACAGTAAATAATAGCCTCACCATCGCGGGGCAGGAGGCACTACCACTATGCATGCCTGCATAATTTCTTTAGCGAAGGGACGAGGCCCTGTGGTTACACTCTTATCTCCTCCTCGCCAGTTCCCCTCCCCCCGAAGACACCAAGGCAGTTTGTCGCTGCTCCCATGGATTTGCCAGGCGGTTTTCCTCCTCGTCGGGGCTGGGAGACCTTGAACAAGGATCCTCTAGGAGAAACTGCACGCCGCTCTGACGTCCTCACCGCCGCAAGACTTGGTGCTTCCTGCACCAACTTTTTTAAGACGATACTTAAACAAGCTTGGGAAAAGGCCATGCTTGTTGGTCTTCCATGCGTCCTCGAGGAGAAGGTTATTCTATGGGACAATCCGTCGAACAGTCCACCGCTCCCTAGCCATGGTTGCACGTTGACTCCGCTAGAGGTGCCGATGTTGAGAGGTAGTCGGATTTTGTCCGATGAGCAGGTCAGTCATGGAGTTTGATCATGTAGTGTATATTCTAAATATAGACTTTGTTATTCCATGCCGTAATTTCTCCGCTGCCCACCGTCTTATATATAGGTCTGGGTTGGTGCCACCAAAGATTGGCTTGCATACCTCTAGTCGGATACCACCATCATTTTGCACAACATCCACAGCAGTGCGGCCGTTCCCGTAGACCCCTTCTACACCATTGGGATCGGCCTTCCGGACTGGCTGGCCTTGAATACGTATGATGATTCCTACATGAGATTGAAAAAGATAGCAATTGCGGACCCGCCGACAAAGCGATGCGGCTACGATGATTACTATCTCATCGCAGTGTTTGACATAAGGATTGCCATCAATACAAGAGGCAGTAACGACAGAGGCTGGCACATGTTGGCCGTGGCAGATTTGTACCCCTACACCTTCGAAGACTCCGTGTGCCATGTAGGCCGCTTCTTCGTGGTGACAAGCCAGGGGACTTGTTTCATCTAATTGCCATCCTACGGTACGGGAGATTACAAACGGAATGCACAAACCATCATTTGCATCCCTAATGGTACTCCATTATTTTGCAGGGACCAGTCATCCCCCGATCAAAATAAGATCACCGATCCTGGTTGTGCATTTGGATCCGCGATTCGGTCTAACCTAGAACCGTGTAGCTCACTTTGGTATATTGGGATCAACTATCTTAGCAGTCGTTACCCATGGTACCACTGATGTGCAACATGGTCACACAATCTACCACGATCGGACCGTCACCATCTACCCAAGTATTCCATTTTCTCATTGCTGTGTGTTAGGGTAGTAGTACTTGTTAGTTATTTTCTTTTCTTGACTGGGACATTGATTTTTGCTTGAACTACGTCGGTATTTCCCAAAAGAGGAAGGGATGATGCAGCACATCAACGGTAGGTATTTCCCTCACTGACAAGACCAAGGTTATCGAACCAGTAGGAGAACCATGCAACACAACGTAAACAACTCTTGCACACAAATAACAAATACTCGCAACCCGACGTGTTAAAGGGGTTGTCAATCCCTTTCGGGTAACGGCGCCAGAAATTGGCACGGAGATGGGATAAAGTTGTAATAGATTGGAAAAATAGATCGCAAATAAAATAAAGTGCAGCAAAGTATTTTTGTATTTTTGGTTTAACAGATCTGAAAATAAAAGCAAAAGAAAGTAGATCGCAAAGGCAAATATATTAGACAAGAGACCCGGGGGCCGTAAGTTTCGCTAGTGACTTCTCTCGAGAAAAATAGCAAACGGTGAGAAAACAATTACTGTTGGGCAATTGATAGAACTTCAAATACTCATGACGATATCCAAGCAATGATCGTTATTGTAACACCCACGATGCGGCTATATCTCCCACGTGTCTAGGCATGACTTAGAGGCATAACCGCATTGTGGTTTTGTCGCAAGAAGGGTCATCTTCACACAATCCCATGTAATGAACAAGAATGGGATAAAGAGTTGGCTTACAATCGCCACTTCACACAGTACATAAATAAATCATACATCATTCAGAGTACACACATAGACCGACTACGGTCAAAGCCAAAAGAAAAGAAGATAACCCAACTGCTAGATCCCCGATCGTCCCAACTGGGCACCACTACTGATCAACATGAAAAGAAACAACACAACGAACAAGATCTTCATCGAGCTCCCCCTTGAGCTCGGTGGCGTCACTTGCACTGGTATGCTCGGCACCTGCAACTGTTTTGGTAGAATCTGTGAGTCACGAGGACTCACCAATCTCACACCCGCGAGATCAAGACTATTTAAGCTTATAGGAAAGATGAGGTAATGAGGTGGAGTTGCAGCAAGCACTAGCATATATGGTGGCTAACATACGCAAATAAGAGCGAGAAGAGAAGCAACGGAACGGTTGTAAAGCTAGCAATGATCAAGAAGTGATCCTGAAACTACTTACATTCATACATAACCCAAACCGTGTTCACTTCCCGGACTCCGCCGAGAAGAGACCATCACGGCTACACACGCGGTTGATGCGTTTTAATTAGGGTCAAGTGTCAAGTTCTCTACAACCGGATATTAACAAATTCCCATCTGCCACATAACCGCGGGCATGGCTTTCGAAAGATAATACCCTGCAGGGGTGTCCCAACTTAGCCCATTATAAGCTCTCACGGTCAACGAAGGATAAACCTTCTCCCGGGAAGAGCCGATCAGTCTCAGAATCCCGGTTTACAAGACATTTCGACAATGGTAAAACAAGACCAGCAAAGCCGCCCGATGTGCCGACAAATCCCGATAGGAGCTGCACATATCTCGTTCTCAGGGCAACACCGGATGAGCCATCCTACGAGTAAAACCAGACCTCGAGTTTCCACGAGGGGGCCCCGTGGTCTACTCAGTTCGAACCAACACTCGAAGGAGCACTGGCCCGGGGGGTTAAAATAAGATGACCCTTGAGTCTGCAGAACCCAAGGGGAAAGGGGATAGGTGGTAGCAAATGGTAAAACCAAGGTTGGGCCTTGCTGGAGGAGTTTTATGCAAGGCGAACTGTCAAGGGGTCCCATAAATCACCCAACCGCGTAAGGAACGGAAAATCAAGGAACATAACACCGGTATGACAAAAACTAGGGCGGCAAGAGTGGAACAAAACAACAGGCATAAGGCCGAGCCTTCCACCCTTTACCAAATATATAGATACATTAATTAAATAAGAGATATTGTGATATCCCAACATATCCATGTTCCAACATGGAACAAACTTCATCTTCACCTGCAACTAACAACGCTATAAGAGGGGCTGAGCAAAAGCGGTAACATAGCCAAACAACGGTTTGCTAGGAAGGGTGACAAAGTTAGAGGTTCATGGCAATTTGGGAGGCTTGATAAGCAAGTGGTAGGTAGCGCGACATAGCAATAGAGCGAACAACTAGCAAGCAAAGATGGAAGTGATTTCGAGGGTATGGTCATCTTGCCTGAGATCCCGCAAGGAAGAAGAACGAGTCCATGAAGAAGACAAACGGATGTAGTCGAACGAATCCTCACAACTCCGGAACGAAACCGAAGCTAACGAGAGAAGCAACCCGGAAAGAAGCAAGCAACATAGTAAACAACCATCACATAAACATGGCATGATGCACAATCAAGTATGATGCATGTCCGATTTAATGAGCATGGCATGGCAAAGTGAAACAAATAATACTACAAATTAAGTGGAGCTCAATATGAAACGAGTTGCATATTGATGAAACACCACATCAATTATTTAGTTCTCTCTCGGTTATGTACCCAACAATATTAAATGTTGATTAACATGGAAAGAGGTGAAGCATAAGTAAACTAACTATTTAGGCAAGTTTAAATGAGGCCGGAACAACAAACAACAATTCCGGAAAATCCTCATGTCCATATTTTAGATTTGGTACTGTTCTGCAATAAACACAATTTTAATGTTGTTAAACAGCAAAATGAAGTGCACCATGTTAACTAGGCATTTTTCTACCCCATTTACATATAAAGTTTATTTAAATCCGAGCTACGGTTATTTAGTTATGGAATAAATCATTTTAACATGGCATTTGAGCAAATTTAACAAACAGCATTTTAAACATTTTAACATGGGATGAAAGTGGCAAATTATTAATCTACACAAAATTCTAAGCATTTTACATATATAAATTATTTTAATCCGATGCACGGTTTTTAAGTTATTATATGCATGAACATGAGGGTTTTTCTGCAAAACTGGTAAATCCTGGGATAATGCTAAATTCGCAGAACTGGGAAAAAAACATCTACGGGCCGAATCTTGCTGGGCCAACAGTGCACAAGAGAGGATACTGGATGCTGCTCACCATGGGCCATGGCCCAGCTGCAGAGGAGGACGCCAGGCAGGCCGGATCTAGCGCGGCCGGGCCTTGGCCAAAAGGCGAAGGGGAGGCAACCCATGTGCGTTTGGTCGGTCGTGGGACTTGACACGGTCAACGCGAGCGAGGAGCGAAACAAGGCGCTGGTTCAGGCGAGCGAAGCAGAGGGCGGTTTGATCGACGCGAGCGAGGCGCTTGATCTGGAGCAGGGGAAGCAGAGGCCTGCGACACCGTGGACTTGCGGCAGTGCGGAGCTGCAGCAAGGTCATGGGGGTGCAGATCCGAGCGGGAGGCGCCGAATCTGGCGGAGAACAGCGAGCTTGGGCTTGCGGGCGCCATGGCTGACGAGAGAAACTCCTGCGAGAGAGAGAGAGATGTGTGTGTGTGTGTGTGTGAGAGAGAGAGAGAGAGCGAGGAGGAGGGACCGAGGGAGAGGGCGCGATGGGGCCGGCCTGAGGTCGAGGTCGCCGGCTGACAGGCTCGCCGGGGTGGCGCGGTGCCGAGGGGCTAGTGCTCCTAGACGAGAGGATGCTCGGGCCTCGGAAGCAAAGGAGGTGGCGGTGGAGGCTTCGGTTGCTGGTGGCGGGTTCATGCACTCGAGGAGCTCCTCTCCTCGGGCGCTCGGGTGTGAGGGGATCGGGAGTAGGCTGCTGGTTGGGGTGATGCATACACAAGGGAGGTGGGGTGGCGCTGTGAATGGATGGATTTGATGGGTGGCGGCTGAGGCTGATCCGAGGAGGAAGGAGGCCGAGAGGAATTTTTGGATTGGGGGCTCGGGCATCTGGAACAAGGAGGAGGGAGAGCGCTGGTTGGGTGAATCGGGCAGGGAGATCCCGAGGGGGATTTGGTAGAGCTAGTGGCGGCGGAGAGGAGAATGGATGGGACAGCTCCCTAGAAATTAGGGTTAGACTGGTTATATAGGTAGGGGGTTAGGGTAGGGGCTATCCCGTCCCTCCGATTTAAATCGGACGGCCAAGAAAATAAGCTAGGAGAGTCCAACAAAGAAAACGGTGATGTTTTATAGATGTTTGGGGATGATCCGGACCCAACGGTAACGATAGCCCGGCTCGGGTTCGGGGAAGTTTCGGACACGGGCAAGAGGTCGATGCACCATACAGAGAGACTCCGGTTTTGGCAAGAGGGCAAACGAATAACAAGGTTTGACTCGGAACGGTCACCGAAAGCAAGGAGGAACATGGCAACTACGAGCGTATGCAAGTTTTAAAAACATGACGGCAACGGAGTGCCGATGCAATGCGAATGATGCGATAATGAATGCAACAAACAAACGAGACACATGACAACAACGAAAAACCCTGAAGGCTTCTGAAGCGTCGGTCTCGGGGCGTTACAACAGTCCACCACTACGAGAGGATCTCGTCCCGAGATCTAGGATGGCACCAGAGAGAAACGGGAGAGGAAGAGAAGAGGTAAAACTAATTCCTTCTTAGACAAATGAGTGAAACCAAAGAACCTTGAGAGATTGAACGAACGAAAAGAGAGAATACAAGGGAGATGAACGAGATTGAAAACACTCCGTTATCAAAGAGGAACAAGGAACATTGCGAGAACCTTTGTAGGTCGAAGAATATGAAACAAGAGCTTAACGGATCAAAAGGAATATGAAAGCACACCGGTAGAAAAGAGAAACAAGGAACACCATGTGAACCTTGGGGTTTGCAAAGCAATGAATGACGAGAACAATGGACGAGAAGTACATGCAAGCACTCCGGTTGAAACGAGATGTACAAGGAACGATAATGATCAATTACGATAACGCTCTGGTTGGAAATGAAAATAATAGAATTTGAACTTGGCAAAATGAAAGCACTTGGATGAGACTCCGGTTAGAAGAGGAATGATAGACACAACACTCCGGTTAAAACAAGATAAAGAAGGAATAAGAATGATATAATTTTGGCAGCACTTCGACTGTAAATGGAAGGAATTGAACATGATCTTGACAAGATGAGAGGATACTCGATGAAATTAACAACACATTGCCTCCGGAACTAATGAAAGAATGGCACAAGGGGTAAGAAAGATTTCAGACAGCACTCCGGTTGAGGAAGGAGACAAAACTTGATAAGATGAGAGAACTCGAATGAAAACACGACACTCCGGCTAAACGGATAAGAAAGGAAAAATTACATGATGTTGACAAAACAAGATGATTGGTCGAAGAGAGCAACATCACAAAGCCTCCGGAAACAATGCATGATAGTTAGATAGTTGGAGTGAATAGAATGAAGAATGAAACCAACATCTCCTACCATAAATGAATTTTAAAGAGCATCCTTATGAAGTAGGATTGAACGGAGTTGTTGGAAAATCAACAACGAAAAGACGCTTGTTGTGGGCTTATGGAAAACATCCAACTTTTGAGGTTATAACTAGCCACTAGCGGTATCAATTAATTAGATTGAGAACACCAAAGAGATGAAAAACTTCTTCCACCAAGATGAGAAGGAGAAAATTTGATCATTGATAGACACCACAATTAGCAACATTCCTTAGGGAAGACTTTAGGTGAAATATAACACAAGATAACTCCAACAAAGAGATTGGTGGATTTAAAATATCTCGTTCTTGACAACATGTGAAACATGGAACACGGATGGAAATTGTCAAGAAGGACATAACACCATCTCAAGAGATAAGGTAGAAAGAATTGCACTTCGGAATGCAAGATGAAGAATGCTTGAACTCCTCAAAACAAAACATGTGTTGAACACCATGTTTATTTTAGAGTATAGCTTGGCGGATCTTAACTTCGAGAAAAAACTTGAAGAACAATTGAAGAATGAAAAGAAACCTTGACGAACCACCATGTTGATCCTCCATGAAGAACTCCGATAATAAAAGAATGATCAAACGAAAGGGAAAGTTGAAAAGAACTCCGGGAGAAGCCTTGCAATGATTAGATGAAGCTTTGAAATGATATAATTGAAATAACTTGGAGCTCCGGAAAAGGAAGATGAGCACTTGAAACCAAGAATTTTGATGAACCTCCGGAATAAGGAATTAATCACTTGGATGAAACAAGAATAAGAATTACATTATGCTTAGCCTTCACCAATTTAGATTGATGACAAGCAACGGATTTGGCATACTGCTTATACTTGTAGAAAGGATTAAGAGAGATATAGCGTAAATTTGAATAAGGTCTTGATGGAACCACCGGTGGGATTGAAACAACGAATAAATTGATATGATAACGAAGGAGGAGAAATCTTGAACGAACCACCGTAAGAATTGAAAATGAACGAAGAAAAGATCAAGAAACACCGGGAAGAATTAGAAAATGAACGAAGATACTTGACAGAATTTAGATACATGAGAACGAAGAGATCATGAACTGATTTGAGGATATTTGAATGATGCACCGGTAAGATTTGGAGAATGAGATCTGAAAGCTGGAATGAATAATTATGACATGATGGCCTCCGGAGAATCAAACTGAAAAGACTTCTGAAATGCTCCGGATGGGTGAAAAGAATACTCGCAGTCAAAAACAATTATGAGAGGATGGCAACCAGTTAGAACCATGAATCTTGAAGAGAATGGAGCAAGATTTAAGAGAAACTCTTCTTCGGTCTTCAAGTGTTGAGAATGACGATGAGAAACACCACCATGAATTGTGGAGATACTTCGGGATGGAAATTAGAAAGGTTGAACCAGCAATGAAAAGAATTTGAAAAATCTTGGAGAAAGAAATTTGACTGATGATAATTCATTCTTACTTCAAACTTTGCAATGAATTTTAGAAGCTCCGGGAAAATTAGAAGAGTCAGGTAAGATCCTGGGAAAAGACTTGTGGGTTAGGGCCCACTCAAAAGAAACAACGTTGAAATGATTACTTGAAATGGAGATTGCACCGGTTGAATTAAATGGCTTGAATGAGGTAACAACCTCGAAATAGTTAGAATTGATGCGGAGTGGAAACACGAATCTTCAGAGATATCTTCAGCACTCCGGAACAATTGAATAGCAAGCGGGGAATGATTAAGAGATATACCAGCCTGAGAAAGCATTTGAAAGGAGGAAAGGGCTATAATCAACACTGAAAGCTTCAATTGAATCCACCGGAAAAGAATACGAGAATGAAGAATGATAAACTTGAAGCTTCGTGAGCATCTCCATGAGAAAACACCGGTTAAGAACATGGAGGAAAAGAATGAAGAGACTTCACATCCATAAGATGGATACTTGATTAAGAAATCTGAGTGTTTCAGGAAAAAGGGTGGGAGGGCGGGAAAAACAAAGGCAACTTGGGTCAGATGAAACGAACACCGTTGAGAAAAAGCTTAGAATTGATCTTGCGGATGGGGAGAATGATGGGATCATCTTGAAGAGAAACGCACCGGTTGGAAATAGAATTAAGATGGCAATCTCGATGGTCAAGAAGGATTAGTATTCACATAGCAATATGAGAACACCGTTTAGGAAAAGTATGGTTTCAACATTTGACTTCGAAGCAACTCGAATACGACAAATAAAACAAAACAAAGGATTTGGCTTGCAGAATAAGCCGGAACAAACATATGATAGAGATTTCGTCCGAAGTTTTTGTGGTGGGGCCCACACGGGCTCGATCGTACAACACCATCATGTACAAGGCAGTGCACATGACATACGAAGCTTCCCCGAGTCGGCATAGCCAAGGACTCTTTAAGACACTACGAGAGCACTGTAAAACCAACCGTGGAAAGGCGGACCACTAGACGTCGAACCCCAATCTCATATCATGCATCTGTCGGAAAGATATCCTAGGAGCTACTTGAATTCCCACTTATAAACTCCCGAAACTTTCTGGTTATGCAATCAAGTGTTGGGGATACAGGGGACACAAAATATATCACCCAAACTAACAATACCTAGATCCAGTTGTATCCATCCGTCAACACATAACCAAGAAACCTTCGGAAATCATTTACCTCAACCTTCGAAAAGCATCCGTTATACGAGTTATGGCAATACTCCCGAACTCCCGCCCCAGTACTGGGTGGCGTCGAGGTGATCTCACCAACAACTGCATAAAAGAGATTTTCGATGTCGGCGAAACTCAGGTATTCCAGAACTGCAACGATAAAATTGTGACGACAACACCTCGGAGCTCAACTCCCCGGGACACTGCCACAACCCCTAAATGTCAGGAGGCACCAAGAACAATGTTCTCGTCACAAAACCATCGGAACGATTCCAAGATACCCGCGTGATCCTAAAAAATTTTAGTGAAATTTGAGGAGAGAAGAGTCAAAACTTCTACGTCAGGAGACCTCACCAGAGCGACGAAGGGACTGAGGAGTAAAAAGAATCCTACTCTCCGATATATATAATCCTAAGACTCAAAACATTTTTTTTCTAGACTCAACAACGCCAGCGATTCGATCAAGCAGGGGGCTCCTAAGTCGGGGATGGCTCTGATTACCAACTTGTAACACCCACGATGCGGCTATATCTCCCACGTGTCTAGGCACGACTTAGAGGCATAACCGCATTGTCGTTTTGTCACAAGAAGGGTCATCTTCACACAATCCCATGTAATGAACAAGAATGGGATAAAGAGTTGGCTTACAATCGCCACTTCACACAATACATAAATAAATCATACATCATTCAGAGTACACACATAGACCGACTACGGTCAAAGCCAAAAGAAAAGAAGATAACCCAACTGCTAGATCCCCGATCGTCCCAACTGGGCACCACTACTGATCAACATGAAAAGAAACAACACAACGAACAAGATCTTCATCGAGCTCCCCCTTGAGCTCGGTGGCGTCACCTGCACTGGTATCCACGGCACCTGCAACTGTTTTGGTAGAATCTATGAGTCACGAGGACTCAGCAATCTCACACCCGCGAGATCAAGACTATTTAAGCTTATAGGAAAGATGAGGTAATGAGGTGGAGGTGCAGCAAGCACTAGCATATATGGTGGCTAACATACGCAAATAAGAGCGAGAAGAGAAGCAACGGAACGGTCGTGAAGCTAGCAATGATCAAGAAGTGATCCTGAAACTACTTACGTTCATACATAACCCAAACCGCGTTCACTTCCCGGACTCCGCCGAGAAGAGACCATCACGGCTACACACGCGGTTGATGCGTTTTAATTAGGGTCAAGTGTCAAGTTCTCTACAACCGGATATCAACAAATTCCCATCTGCCACATAACCGCGGGCACGGCTTTCAAAAGATAATACCCTGCAGGGGTGTCCCAACTTAGCCCATTATAAGCTCTCACGGTCAACGAAGGATAAACCTTCTCCCGGGAAGACCCAATCAGTCTCGGAATCCCGGTTTACAAGACATTTCGACAATGGTAAAACAAGACCAGCAAAGCCGCCCGATGTGCCGACAAATCCCGATAGGAGCTGCACATATCTCGTTCTCATAGCAACACCGGATGAGACATCCTACGAGTAAAACCAGACCTCGAGTTTCCACGAGGGGGCCCCGCAGTCTACTCAGTTCGGACCAACACTCGAAGGAGCACTGGCCTGGGGGGGTTAAAATAAGATGACCCTTGAGTCTGCAGAACCCAAGGGAAAAGGGGATAGGTGGTAGCAAATGGTAAAACCAAGCTTGGGCCTTGCTGGAGGAGTTTTATTCAAGGCGAACTGTTAAGGGGGTCCCATAAATCACCCAACCGCATAAGGAACGCAAAATCAAGGAACATAACACCGGTATGACGGAAACTAGGGCGGCAAGAGTGGAACAAAACACCAGGCATAAGGCCGAGCCTTCCACCCTTTACCAAATATATAGATGCATTATTTAAATAAGAGATATTGTGATATCCCAACATATCCATGTTCCAACATGGAACAAACTTCATCTTCACCTGCAACTAACAACGCTATAAGAGGTGCTGAGCAAAAGCGGTAACATAGCCAAACAACGGTTTGCTAGGAAGGGTGACAACGGTTAGAGGTTCATGGCAATTTGGGAGGCTTGATAAGCAAGTGGTAGGTAGCGCGACATAGCAATAGAGCGAACAACTAGCAAGCAAAGATAGAAGTGATTTCGAGGGTATGGTCATCTTGCCTAAGATCCCGCAAGGAAGAAGAACGAGTCCATGAAGAAGACAAACGGATGTAGTCGAACGAATCCTCACAACTCCGGAACGAAACCGAAGCTAACGAGAGAAGCAACCCGGAAAGAAGCAAGCAACATAGTAAACAACCATCACATAAACATGGCATGATGCACAATCAAGTATGATGCATGTCCGATTTAATGAGCATGGCATGGCAAAGTGCAACAAACAATACTACAAATTAAGTGGAGCTCAATATGCAACGACTTGCATATTGACGAAACACCACATCAATTATTTAGTTCTCTCTCGGTTATGTACCCAACAATATTAAATGTTGATTAACATGGAAAGAGGTGAAGCATAAGTAAACTAACTATTTAGGCAAGTTTAAATGAGGCCGGAACAACAAACAACAATTCCGGAAAATCCTCATGTCCATAGTTTAGATTTGGTACTGTTCTGCCATAAACACAATTTTAATGTTGTTAAACAGCAAAATGAAGTGCACCATGTTAACTAGGCATTTTTCTACCCCATTTACATATAAAGTTTATTTAAATCCGAGCTACGGTTATTTAGTTATGGAATAAATCATTTTAACATGGCATTTGAGAAATTTAACAAACAGCATTTTAAACATTTTAACATGGGATGAAAGTGGCAAATTATTAATCTACACAAAATTCTAAGCATTTTACATATATAAATTATTTTAATCCGATGCACGGTTGTGAAGTTATTATATGCATGAACATGAGGGTTTTTCTGCAAAACTGGTAAATCCTGGGATAATGCTAAATTCGCAGAACTAGAAAAAAACATCTACGGGCCGAATCTTGCTGGGCCAACAGTGCACAGGAGAGGGCACTGGATGCTGCTCACCATGGGCCATGGCCCAGCTGGAGAGGAGGACGCCAGGCAGGCCGGATCTAGCGCGGCCGGGCCTTAGCCAACAGGCGAAGGGGAGGCAGCCCAGGTGCGTGTGGTCGGTCGTGGGACTTGACGCGGTCAATGCGAGCGAGGAGCTTAACAAGGCGCTGGTTCAGGCGAGTGAAGCAAAGGGCGGTTCGATCGACGCGAGCGAGGTGCTCGATCTGGAGCAGGGGAAGCAGAGGCCGGCGACGCCGTGGACTTGCGGCGGCGCGGAGCTGCAGCAAGGTCGTGGGGGTGCGGATCCGAGCGGGAGGCGCCGAATCTGGCGGAGAACGGCGAGCTTGGGCTTGCGGGCGCCATGGCTGACGAGAGAAACTCCTGCGAGAGAGAGAGAGATGTGTGAGAGAGAGAGCGAGGAGGAGGGACCGAGGGAGAGGGCGCAATGGGGCCGGCCTGAGGTCGAGGTCGCCGGCTGACAGGCTCGTCGGGGTGGCGCGGTGCCGAGGGGCTCGTGCTCCTGGACGAGAGGACGCTCGGGCCCCGGAAGCAGAGGAGGTGGCGGTGGAGGCTTCGGTTGCTGGTGGTGGGTTCATGCACTCGAGGAGCTCCTCTCCTCGGGCGCTCGGGTGTGAGGGGATCGGGAGTAGGCTGCCGGTTGGGGTGATGCATACACGAGGGAGGTGGGGTGGCGCTGTGGATGGATGGATTTGATGGGTGGCGGCTGAGGCTGATCCGAGGAGGAAGGAGGCCAAGAGGAATTTTTGTATTGGGGGCTCGGGCATCTGGAACGAGGAGGAGGGAGAGCGCTGGTTGGGTGAATCGGGCAGGGGAGATCCCGAGGGGGATTCGGTGGAGCTAGTGGCGGCGGAGAGGAGAATGGATGGGACAGCTCCCTAGAAATTAGGGTTAGACTGGTTATATAGGTAGGGGGTTAGGGTAGGGGCTATCCCGTCCCTCCGATTTAAATCGGACGGCCAAGAAAATAAGCTAGGAGAGTCCAACAAAGAAAACGGTGATGTTTTATAGATGTTTGGGGATGATCCGGACCCAACGGTAACGATAGTCCGGCTCGGGTTCGGGGAAGTTTCGGACATGGCAAAGAGGTCGATGCACCATACAGAGAGACTCCGGTTTTGGCATGAGGGCAAACGAATAACAAGGTTTGACTCGGAACGGTCACCGAAAGCAAGGAGGAACACGGCAACTACGAGCGTATGCAAGTTTTAAAAACATGACGGCAACGGAGTGCCGATGCAATGCGAATGATGCGATAATGAATGCAACAAACAAATGAGACACATGACAACAACGAAAAAACTGGAAGGCTTCTGAAGCGTCGGTCTCGGGGCATTACAGTTATATAGGCATCACGTCCAAGATTAGTAGACCGCTCCTGCCTGCATCTACTACTATTACTCCACACATCGACCGCTATCCAGCATGCATCTAGTGTATTAAGTTCATGGAAAACGGAGTAATGCAATAAGAACGATGACATGATGTAGACAAGATCTATTTATGTAGAAATAGACCCCATCTTGTTATCCTTAATAGCAATGATACATATCGTTTCCCCTTCTGTCACTAGGATCAAGCACCGTAAGATCGAACCCATCACAAAGCACCTCTTCCCATTGCAAGATAAATATATCATGTTGGCCAAACAAAACCCAAATATCGGAGAAGAAATACATGGCTATAATCAATCATGCATATAAGAGATCAAAGAAGACTCAAGTAACTTTCATGGATAAAACCATAGATCTGATCATAAACTCAAAGTTCATCAGATCCCAACAAACACACCGCAAAAAGACTTACATCATATGGATCTCCAAGAGATCATTGTATTGAGAATCAAGAGAGAGAGAGGAAGCCATCTAGCTACTAAGTACGGACCCGTAGGTCTAAAAAGAACTACTCACGCATCATCGAAGAGGCACCAATGAGGATGGTGAACCCCTCCGTGATGGTGTTTAGATTTGATCTGGTGGTTCTGGAACTTGCGGCGACTGGAATTGATTTTCGTCGACTCCCCTAGGGTTTCTGGAATATTGGGGGTATTTATGGAGAAAAGAGGCGGTGCGGGAGGCCACCGAGGTGGGCATAACCCACCGGGGCGCGCCTGGGCCCCCAGGCTCGCCGGCCCCCCTGGTGCGCCCTGGTGGGTTTTGCCCCCTCGGGGCACCCCTCTGGTACTTCTTCGGTCCATCTTGTGTCTTCTGGTCCAGAAATAATCCCCAAAAACTTTCGCTGCATTTGGACTCCGTTTGGTATTGATTTCCTGCGATGTAAAAAACAAGCAGAAAACAACAACTGGCACTGGGCACTATGTCAATGGGTTAGTACCAAAAAAATGATATAAAATGATTGTAAAACATCCAAGAATGATAATAGAACAACATGGAACAATAAAAAATTGTAGATACGTTGGAGATGTATCATCATTCCCAAGCATTCTTGCTCGTCCTTGAGTAGGTAAATGATAAAAACAGAATTTTTGATTCGGAATGCTGCCTAACATGTTCATCACATATTATTTTGTTTATAGCATGGACATTTGGAATTTTATATGGTTCAAAGCAATAGTCTAGTTTTGACATGAAGACTTTAATACTCAAGCATATCAACAAGCAAACATGTCTTTCAAAATATCAACGCTAAAGCAAGTTGTCCCTAGCCCATTATGCTCAATCATTGATCCGTTCATGAAAAACACTTGAATACTAGCTATACCCAATGCTCAAGTACGATCATAGTGCCCTTTAGTTGGTGCTTTATAAGAGAAGATGGAGACTCAAGTTAAAAATAAAAACATAAAGTAAAAGAAAGGCCCTTCGCAGAGGGAAGTAGGGATTTGTAGAGGTGCTAGAGCTCAAAGCAAAAATTTAGAGATAAAAACATTTTGGGAGGCATACTTTTCCCACCAACGGAAACGACTTAGAGTTCCCAACACTTTCCATGCTAGATATATCATAGGCAGTTCCCAAACAGAAAATAAAGTTTATTCCTTTTTCCACCATACTTTCACTTTCCATGGCTAACCGTATCCACGGGTGCCCTCCAGACCAACACTTTCCAAGGAATTTATTATTTGACAACACAAAGTAAATTCATTTTTCATTTCGGGACTGGGCATCCCTAATACCTTTGTCGTACTCTCGTGCAATGACAAGTTAATAAACACTCATCGTGAGAATAACACATCTAGCATGGAAAACATCGGCCACCCCTCACCGCCTCGCGAGCGGTACGTGCACACAAAAGAGAAATTTGTTTTCAAAATTAGAGATGGCACATGCCAATTTGCTTAGAACGGCACGGAAATACCGCATATAGGTAGGTATAGTGGACTCATATGGCAAAACTGGTTTAAAGGGTTTTGGATGCACAAGTAGTGATCATACTTAGTGCAAGATGAAGGCTAGCAAAAAGATTGAGAAGCGTCCAACCAAGAAACGAAAAATCTCGTACCCAAACATTAAGCATAAGTAACACCGAATAATGCACCACAAGTAGGATATAACTTCATTGCATAACTATTGACTTTCGTGCTTGCATAGGGAATCACAAACCTTAACACCAATATTCTTACTAAGCATAATTACTCATCAACATGACTCACATATCATATCATCATATCTCAAAACCATTACTAAGAACCAAGTTTATTTTGTCCAATGATCTTCATGAAAGTTTTTATTATATATTCCTTGGATATATATCACTTTGGGACTAATTTCATATGCTGCTTTTAATAAGCTCAAACAAGTTTAAGTGAAGAACATGAGCATAATATTTCTTTCTCTCAAAATAATTTAAGTGAAGCAAGAGAGAATTTCTTAAAAAGTTTACTAACTCCCAAATAAGTTTAACTGAAGCATGAGAGCATTTCTTCAAAAATAACAAAGCACACCATGTTCAAAAAGATATAAGTGAAGCACTAGAGCAATTCCATGGCTCTAAAAATTTAAGTGAAGCATAGGAGCAAGCATAGCATAATTTTTGGCTCTCTCAAAAAGGTGTGTCCTGCAAGGATTCAAGACTTAAAATACAAATCAAAACAAGTAAAGACTCATATCATACAAAACGCTCCATGGAAAACTCATAATATGTGACGAATAAAAATATAGCTCCAAGTACAATACCGATGGTTGTTAGAAGAAAGAGGGGGTGCCACTCGGGGGCATCCCCAAGCTTAGCTGCTTGCTACTTCCTGAATATTATCTTGGGGTGCCTCGAGCATCCCCAAGCTTAGCCTTTTGCTAATCCTTATTCCTTCTTCCATCGTAATATCACCCAAAACTTGAAAACTTCAATCACACAAAACTCAACAATACCTTCATGAGATCCGTTAGTATAAGAAAGCAAACCACTACTATAAGTATTGTTACAAACCCATTCATATTTTATTTTTGCATTATATCTACTGTATTCCAACTTTTCTATGGCAAAAAATATTCAAAACAAAACCATAGAATCATCAAAACAAGCACACACCGCAAAGAAAACAGAATCTGTCAAAAACAGAACAGTCCGTAGTAATCTCACTACTTCGAATACTTCTGTAACTCCAAAAATTCTGAAAAATTAGGACAACATGAATAATTTGTTTATTAATCTTCTGCAAATACAATCAACTCAAAATCACTCTTCTTTAAAAATGGGAATTATTTTCGTGAGCGCAAAAGTTTCTGTTTTTTAGCAAGATCAAATCCACTCTCACCCAAATCATCCCAAAGGCCTTGCTTGGCACACACACTAATTTAAACCACAAAAACACATCTAATCAAAGGCATAATTGGGTATTTTATTGAAAACAGCAAGAAAACCAAAAAGCAAAAAGATACAAGTTGGGTTGCCTCCCAGCGGGCGCTATCGTTTTACACCCCAAGCTAGGCATAACGCGAAGGATCTAAGTGTTGTCATCTTTAGCTCTAGATCCATATGATGCCCTCATGATTGATTCATATGGTGGCCTAATTCTTGTTCTAGGGAAGTGTTTCATACCCTTCCTTAGTGGAAATTGAAATTTAATATTGCCTTCTTTCATATCAATCACGGCACCAATAGTACGTAAAAACGGTCTACCAAGTATAATTGGACAAGACGGATTGCAATCAATATCAAGAACAATAAAATCTATGGGCACATAATTCCTATTTACAAGAATAAGAACAGCATTAATTATTCCCATAGGCTTTTTAACAGTAGAATCCGCCAATTGCAAATTTAAAGAGCATTCTTCAATATCGGTAAGACCAAGCACATCACATAAAGATTTCAGAATTGTAGAAACACTAGCACCCAAGTCATATAAAGCAAAACACTCATAATTTTTAATCTTGACTTCGATGGTATGTTCCCACTCATCATGCAATTTTCTATGAATTGAAACTTCTAATTCCAACTTTTCTTCAAAAGCTTTCATCATAGCACTACAAAAAATGCACTTTCGTGATGATACGTGTTTGTCACAGTAGGTCGCGTTTTTTGTCACGCATGTACATCCATGACGATTTTATGACAGAATCAAGATAGTCATACCTGTGCTATCGTAGAAGTGTTCCATGACATTACCAAAATTATCATCACGGAAGTGTGATAAATCGCGCGTCACACAAGTGCTTTCGTCAAGGGTGACCGACACGTGGCATCCACCGTAACGGAACGCGTTAAGCTATCGGGTCTGGTTTTGGATCCGATAACCCGTTAATAGCCCCGACCAATGGGGATTTTCCATGTGTAAAATCATCATTGGCTGGAGGAAACACGTGTCGGCTCACCGTTGGGACAGATGTCATCCACTCATTGGACCCAAGGCGCCTATGATACGTCAACACGTGGCACGTCCCAACAGAGGCCCATTCCTGTGAAAAGACCGACCCGTTTGACTTGGTCAAAAGGTGGCGGGCCGGCCCATGGAAAGCCTGTTAACGGCCTGTTCGCATATAGCCCATTTACAGCCCGCTAACCCAGGGCCCGTTACGACCTCTCCGAATTAGGCCCAGTAGCGTCATCTGGGCCGTCCAATATGATTCCAGCCCGTTTTAACTTCCAGCCCATGTATGGCCCATGATGTCTTTCAGCCCATATGAGGCCCTTTGTAACTCTTGGCCCATTAACGGCCCGTGGTGAAACTGGCCCGTAATGAACAGTGTATCACTTTATACCCATTAACGGCCCGTTATTCCGTTGGGCCATTTCCAGCCCATGTTATCTTTCGGCCTTCTCAGGGCCCATTTATTCTTGGGCTCATTTCCAGCATTCGTTTACTTATGGCCTGTTGTTGTCATTTTCTGCTTGTGGGCCAAATTCAGCCCGTGGTTACAGTCGGCCCGTTTGTGGCCCGTTAATACGTTGGGCCATTTTCATAGCGTCATCAAATATGGCCGATTAACGACGGCCTGTTATGGTCGGCCCATGAACAGATGATTCCAACTCTGGCCCATTTACGGCCATAATGCGGTCTGTTATTGGCCCATGTTTGGCCAACCGATCATACGGCCCGTAGAAGGCCCATTGATGATACGACACGTAGAAGGCCCATTGTGTCTACGACCCGTATAAGGCCCATTGTTTCTACGCCCCGTAGAAGGCCCATTGTTTCTATGGCCCTTAGAAGGCCCATTGTTTCTACAGCCCATAGGAGGGCCATGGTAAATACAGTAAATATGTAGCCCATGGTTATTGTGGCCTAGTTTTAAAAAATAGTTTATTGCGGCCACTAGCAAACTGCGGAAAAAGAACTACACTGACTACAAGCAAACAAATAAACAAGACAATAAGGAAATAAATAAGCAAGCAACTTATGCTAGGCTATCATGGCTATTACACATATTACATCCATTGGGCATCAAAGTTCGCCACCAGTGCAAATATAGGGAACAAAGCAGCATATAAACGCCGCAGCAAAACATGTCCAGAACTGAAACCACTTCAGAAGAGCTCAAGAAACAATATCCTGGGTACCCATAATGCTGGCAAGATATTTAGCAAGCTTATTAACTTTCTCTTGTTTGGCGCTTAAATCCTCCAGCACTTGCTGTTGCACCAGAAAGTATGCATCTGAATTCTGCAGGGACTTCCTCAGTCCTTCGGCTTCCTATCGCATAACATATGATTGATGTCTTTCAACTTGAAGTTGAGACTCAAGAAGCCAAACTAATTCAGGCAACAAGTTCGAAGAGCTGGTGCCAGCAGTAGTAGCCAGTAACTCGAACACTACATCAAGACAGGACTTTGGGGTTGTCTCAGTGTCTTCAGTATAGTTTTTATCAGCTTTCTTGGAGACCAACAGGGATGTCTCACTGTCTTGAACGTTATGTGCATTACTTCCTTTACCATTGCATAACGGGGTACTCTTCTCCAATATTTTATCCGCGTTCTAAAAGAGAAACAAACAAACACATCACAGGTGTACAATGTAGTATATGAAACTCATTTTGGTAAACCAGTTCAGTAGTAAGGTGGACAGGATAACAGGATAAAACAAACATATATCTATGTAGTATGGTCACTGTATGGTCTACATCATTCTAGTTTATGTTGCCAAATCAATATAGATATAGTTCGAATCATATCTATTTAAGACAAAGCAGCATAGACAGAATATAAGTGTGGGAAACTACACAGCAATAACAACACTTGTAATGTGCATGGCATGAGAACATAACTGTTTATTCAATTGAAACTGAAATCAACATAGAGCAAGTTACAACGGCAAACATGTTAAAGAAACAGGTTCAAAACATACCTGTTGCGCCATTGGACTTTCAATTGCATCCTTCAAATTTGAAATTAGTTGGTATGAGTAAATACAGTGATGCAAGAGCAAAGTAGTATGAACCATAGCTACGGAACATGACCTGAGAACAATTCTTCTTCTGCTTTAAGCGTTGACTTGGGGTTCGGAGTGGTGGTCCTCGTGCTTTGGGCACTGCAGTTGCCTTACTAACTGCTCGTGTTTGGGTGCTCTATGGTGGAGACGGTGCTGTGTCAACGGGAACTGGGTTACTATCTGCTGGGGTTGGGGTTAGAAGAGGTGTAGCTGGTTCTCTGTCCAACTGGGTAGGGGTACAATCTGCGTGAGTCTGGGTTATGTGTGGTGGGACTGGTTCTTGGGCAAGTACAACCGTGGTTCTATCTGCATCGACAGGTAGCATGATCTTTTCTGAAGACCGTGTTTTTACTCCCACAGATACTGCCATCACCCCCTCCAATTGAAATGGCTGACAAACAAGAAAAGTACTTGAGTGTACAAACATTGTAAGATAGACAGGTGCAATGGATAGTAGGGAAGAAAACAGGGCATGGAATAATTCACATTTATGTTGTCTAACCAAACAGAATAGCAGGACATAATTTCACATATATGATGGCTAATTAAACAGGATAGCATGACACAATTTCACATGTATGATGGCTAACTAAACAGGATAGAATGACATACTTCAAAATATGATGACTATGTAAACAGGATGACATGATATAACTATACGATGTGTCTATTAAAGTGGTTGGCATGCCATAAATCACAAACATGCCGTCGATGGAAACATGATGGCATGATATAATTCACGGATAGAATGACATAATTTAAAATATGATGACTATGTAAACAGGATGAGATGATATAACTATATTATATCTTTAGAAAATGGGTTGGCATGCCATAATTCAGATACATGTTGTCTATGTAAACATCATGGCATGATATAATTCAAATATATGATTTATATTCTAAGGAAGTGAGTAGAGGGCAATCGCATATATGATGTGTCAACTAAGGAGATGGCATTCAATATTGTGTATATGATGTAAAAACTAAGCATTGCAATACAACATATGCATGATATGAGTAATATAACCCTGCCAAGTTTGAGCATACACCTCAGGGGCATAATAGGACTGGTCATCTGCCTTTGAATCCCCCTCTGAAGAGCTATCTGTAACTAGCAAGATATCTGCTTCCGCAGGTAGCATTGTTTGCTCTGAAGACCTTGTTTTCACTTCAGATTTCTCCATCACCAACTCAAATGGCTCATGCACAGGAGGAGCAATTGAATATACAAACACTGTCGACAAAAGCAATGAGAAATACAAAAAAAGGACGGCATGATATAATTCACATATATGACGCTTGGCTAAACAGCATGGCATTGCATAATTCACATATATAATGCCTTGCAACAAGATAGCATTGCATAATTCACATATATAATGTCTTGCAACAAGATGGCATTGCATAATTCACATATATGGTAATTAGACACTAAACAGGTGGCATTCACACAAAGCATGTCTAAACTAAGCAAATGACATAGCAATGCAAGATACCATACGCACGATATGAGCAACATAACCCTGCCAAGTTAGCGCATGCACCTCGGGGGGGGGGGAATAGGACTGGTCATCTGTCTTTGAATCCTCCTCTGAGGAGCTATCTGTAACCAGCAAAACATGCGCTTCATCGGATAGCGTTGTCTGCTCTGAAGACCTTGTTTCCACTCCATATTTTTCCATGACCGTGCCGAATGGCTGATGCACAGGAAGAGTAATTGAATGTACTAAAATTGTTGACAAATTTAACACGTAACAAAAAATGATGGCATGATATAATTCACATATAAGATGACTGGCTAACCAGGGTGGCATTGCAGAATTCACATATATGATGCCTGGCCAAACAAGATGGCATTGCATGATTCACATATACGATAAAGAAACTAAACAGATGGCATTGACACAAAGCATGTCTAAACTAAGCAGATGACATCTTTGATGTATACAGTAAGCAATGCAAGGCACCATATGCATGATATTACCAACATCAGCATGCCAAGTTAGAGCGAAGACCTCATGGGGTAAATAGGAGTGATCTCCTCCTTCTGAAACCCCCTCGGAACAGTTATCTTCCTCTTGATTACGATCCGAAATGGGTGGAGGGGGGCTACATTTGTGCCCACCATGGAGCGACGTCTGCATGAAATTTTATTGCCACGCAAGGCTCGTCTCTTTTGCTCTACATGATCAGTTCCATTGTGTACAATAACTGACATGCATAGGAATAAAACATAGTGAGATTATGTAAGGAGTGCATGCACAAATCCAGAGTGATGGTAGCAAACTGTGGATAGACCCAAAACCAATGATAGCAGGCAGATAATAGCTTTAGTTAAAAAATACAGATAATGGCTCCTTTAATGTTTGTTTGCACCCAACATGAAACTCATGGTAGACACCCGAGATTAACCAGATAGTAGACAGATAGTACTGATTGCTGCCCCAATATGTACCCCACAACCATTTAAAAACTCAAGTTTCAGCATTAGTTTGGACCTGACTCGGAGTCTAATAGGTGAACACGACGATAATGTAGCATGTCATCATATTAAGCGATGCATAACATAAGCAGACACGGAAGAGTGCGACCTCTCTTGCGGATCCGTGTAGTCCTCAAGGTCATCTGCTTAGTTCATGATGGTAATGCAGTTGTCGTGGCTGCCGGCGGCAGGGAAGAAGATCTGAGGCAGCAAAAGACAGTCTGGAGAGCGGATCCCCTGCTGTGGTGAACCCTTCTGTCGTTGGAGCAGCTGAGCTGGGGTGGAACACAGCGCCGCAGGTGCAGGATAAACCACACAAGGTTTTCTTTGACACATATTTGTAACAGAAGTAATTGTGTAAGGGCCTGTTTGAATTTGAGGATTCTAACAATGCAGGGATAGGAAATAGACAGGAATAGGATAAGTTAGCACGTGCAAAACAGAGAATTTAAATACACGGGATTTTTGCCAATCTGGGTGTTTGATTCACAAGAATGGGAAGATCACAGGATGCAAAGAAGCATGGCGAGATTAAGTCAAACCATAAGAAAATGTACGGTTATAATGCTATTATGCTACTATCTCTTACTCTTGTGCTTCATGAATAGGAATTTGAAAAGGAGGACAAGTGGAAATTAAAATTTCTATGGTTTTTCTTTCAAGGAGACACTAAAGGAACAAATCCTACAGTTTTCGTTTGCTCCATTCCTTTGCACCAAATTCATGAAAAGTAGTACCATAGGAAACTTTCCAATTCCTATGTTTTTCATTCACCTTTTCCTTTCAAGCACTGGCGATTCTAGTAGGCAGGCTTGAGCAAGGAAAAGCCTACACTAAAAAAATGTTTTTGTCCTACTTCTATTACTTTGGACCCAGGCCACTGCCCTACTAGCTCAACTCCCAGGCCCATCAACAAATGCATAGCTCAAACGCGCAGAGATAAATAACGATTGCGTTCAAGAGAGTCCATCATGGATAGCTAATTTTCCTGGTACCTCACTGCTTTTCATATAGTAGGATAAAATAATCATATTTCATGTTACTACGTGTGCTCAATGGACAATATATATAACATGTAGAGTAAAAAAGAGATGCAACAAATGTACAACCTCTTTGGCGAAGCCATGTCGATCTCGGCGTGATTGGGTTGGCCGGTGAGGATGCTCCGGCTGACTTGGCTGCCGGAGGAGGGGAAGAAGATCTTAGGCGTCTAGAGATGGAGCCCGAGGTACTGCTCCGCTGTGATGGAGGGTTTCATCGTTGGAGCAGCTCCGGTGAGTTGTACGACGCCGAGGCTGAAGCAGGACAAGAGAGAGAACATTAACCTGAGTGGAATTCTAATAGCATCTCCAATATATGACGTAAAATACATAACCACAAAGTGCTAGATGTAAAATACATCAGCCGCTCATCTCTGAACTTAACTGTCGAAACTGAATTTAACTGTCAAAACTGAACTTAACTGTCGAAACTGAATTTTGTTGTCGAAACTGAATTTTACTGTCGAAACTGAACGCACTAGAGGTGAGGCTACACGTCAGTTGACTGACTTTTTCATCTCTGGTCAGTCGATTTTGCAGCCATTGGATACGAAATCAAGGCTTGCAGTTCATCTTCAACCTCCACCCCCCTGAGCCGCCAGCCACCACCGGCCAAACAGCCGCCTCTCGCCGCCCGCGGCCGGCAGTGTGCCACCCCGACCGCCCCGAAAACACTCCCCACCGCCTGTCCGCCGCTGCCCCGGCCATCCCTCTAGCCCCCCCCCCCCCCGTGCCGACCTTTTTCTCCGGCGATCCCCACGCCACCGCCCCACCACCGCCGGCGACTACCGCCCCCACCCTGAACCCTATGATAGATAGTGGGGTACCTCTCCGGCGAGTCCCCCTCCCCGATGCGGCTGGTTCTTCCTTAACTCCGGCGAGCCCCCCCCCACCCCTTGCGGGCTAACAAGGTGCGGGTTGAAGAGGCGGGAGTTTTGCAGCACGATAGACAGAGACGCTAGCTTGAAATTTCGGCATAACAAGGCGCGGCTTGAAATTTCGGGAGAACAAGCTTAACGTGTACCCAAAAAAAGACAATTCGCACCTCATCACTAGAGAGAGCCATGTCCCATTTTACTATATTACTAGAAATGCACTCAAATACAACAAAAAAACTTAAAAAAATCGGGACAACAAACATAACGTGTACAGTACCAAAACAATTTGCACTTCCCTCAACAATAAAAAACGATGTGTGTTGTCTAGCATATGGATTAAATTTGAGTAAATTTTCCCTGTTTAAACGGGATTGTACTCGGGTTAGTTATACAACCATCTAAATATTATCTTCACAACACATGACATGAATATAGGAGAAGTAAATTCCTATATAAATACGAACTACATGTACATACGATCTCAAATTCAAATATATGTATCCATTTTGTGTTGAATTCAAATCATAGTACATGTATGCTCTAGCTAGATCTTCGGAATCTAAACCATGTATGATATACTACGTACAATGTGTTTAACACGCACAACACACACACAAACACCATTTAGACTAGTAAGGTACACGTGCATTGCACGGATGAGATTTGGCAACCAAATTATGAATAAATACCACATTATAGCATGTAAGCTTTGAGTCATATATGCATGATGTAGATGTTCGTTTAATTCTTATAGTTCATAACATTCAAAATCATCTTGTTTTTATAAGAAAGCTAATCTATTTTAAGATTCATGGAATTATGCGTTGTAAGGCATAAAGTAAAAAACAAATAATGGCAAATCATGTAGAAAAATATTTGGGCAATTCAGATACGGAAGATTCTAGAACAAAGAAGAAGTGCTTGTGTTTTGAGGTTTGTGCATTATGCTTAAGTTCAACCATGGAGTCTTCTAGATTGTACATGTGGCAAAATCTGGTGGAATCTAGATGATATCCAACAGCCAGTAGTGCTCAAATTTGCCATCTCTGCACCATTGGATTGGCCTCATCCAACGACCAT
This sequence comes from Triticum aestivum, assembly GCF_018294505.1. Taxonomy (NCBI): domain Eukaryota; kingdom Viridiplantae; phylum Streptophyta; class Magnoliopsida; order Poales; family Poaceae; genus Triticum; species Triticum aestivum. Next base: position 332,602,528 of record NC_057805.1, read on the forward strand.
CTTTCAATGTTAAAGTTACCCGCACACTATATAAAAAATATATAATATATATATATAGGGGTATAGATATAGATATGTGATGCAAAATCCACCCATCATCTCCAATTAGAATAGTGTGTTCATGCACAGATGCAATGTGGCCAAACGATGTCTGCCATCGGTATCTCAAATTCAAATCAGACTGACCTTGTTCAATGTGTATACATTACAACATGCTCGTTTCCAAACCACACCGCGCAGATCTCCGTTATATTCATGCGTGCATGGGTTTCAAACATCATGATCTCTTATTCAAATATTTGAATTCAACTTTACATTGATTATGACCTCACCTAGTCTTTTACACCCACATAGTCGTCTTCTCTTTATAATCGTACGACTAACTTTCTCTTGTGCATGCATGCACACACACACTACCAGTCGGCATTATCCATCGCACACATGCAATCCTTTTCTCAGGTCGGTCTCCCATGAAGGAACACACACACATCCCCCTCTCCATCATATCGGGCATTCTTTATCTCTCACGTGCATGCGCAACGATCGATGTTCCTCTATGTGTGTGTGTGTATATAGCTCGGTCTTTCATAGTTTTCCACACAAACTGATCAATCTATATATCTAGTGAGGTCTCACCCTCTTTCCCACATCTACATCGATCAATCTATACCTCTCTATATAGGATTACATATATAGCTAATACACCCACATTAATTATATATCCAACGTCCCCCTCTCATCATACATGCCTTCTGCTTCATCTCTCAGACGCGCGCACAATGGTGAAGACAGGGGGCAGCAAGGGCCCTGCCCCCCCCCTAACATCACTATATATCAAGGCTAATATGAATGTGATTGTTAGACAATTGCTGGTAAAAATGGTTCAAGTTCATGAATTGGCCCTCCTCGTAAAGGATTAGCAATGCTTGGCCCCCTAGCTCATTTATTTTTCATGGCTCCGCCACTGCGCGCAACAGCTCACATTCTCGCCCCCTCTCTCTAAATATCGATCTCGCACTTGTGCACTCCTTCATAGTCTCCCTCCACTCGGCCCCTCGCACCATCTTCTAACCCCCCACCGGATTTTTCCACATGTACAATCTAGCAGACTCCATGGTTGAACTTAGGCATAATGCACAAACCTCAAAACAACAGTGGTTCTCCTTTGTTCTAGAATCTTCCGTATCATAACTGCCCAAACTTTTATTCTAGTTGAATTGCCATTATTTATTTTTACTTTATGCTTTACAACGCACAATTCCATGAATCATAAAATAGATTAAGGGCTTCTTTGATTCAAAGGATTCTCAAAGGAATTTTGGAGGATTCTAATCCTTAGGAATTTTTCCTATCTTGGTTGTTTGATTCGTAGGATTGTAAACCATAGGAATTTTTTCATATGATTCATTTGCACTAGATTTCATAGGAAACATCCCATCCACTCAAACCTCTTTGAAAGAATTCTGCGTTTTTTCTATGCACAAGCGAACACTCGTACAATCCTGTAGGATTCAAAACGACATTCCACTCTAATCCCATGTTTTTCCTATTCCCGCGTTTTGGGAATCCTACGAATCCAAGAGGCCCTAGCTTTTTTATAAAAACTAATTGATTTTGAATGAGATGAACTGTAAGAATTAAAGAAGGTCTACATCATGCATATATGACTCAGAGCTTACATGCTATAGTGTGGTATTTATTCATAATTTGGTTGCAAAATCTGATGCGTGCAATGCACGTGTACCTTACTAGTACTTCGAGTATGTGCAAAACACGTAAATTAGAATTCCAATGGCACGCTACACAGTGTCTCTCTTACAGTTCATGAAGCCACATGGCACATGTGGAGGTGTTGTCGCGAACTCCTTGTGTGGATTGATCACAGTGACGTGCTGCTGGTTCCAGAAGAATGTACTCGTCCTCCCTGAGCCACACTGGCGGTACATGCACGAAGCGAAGATGTGCACGCACGCCACGCACGCACTCATTCCCTCGCACGCACACGCGGGTACACGGGCAGACGCAATTTTGTACCAAGATCGACCCCATGTGATAATTTGACGCGTGTAAAGTCCTTCACTTCATTGATGGTCAATTAATACAGCGCATGCAAATTGGGTGGACGTGAGGGCGGAAGAAAGACATTACTACTCCACTGTGCGCATGCGAGTAGTTAAATCATGGGTTGCTAGTAGTACTTCCATTGGTCTCCTTCCTATTTTGTACCAATTTTTGATAGTAACATAATATTTACGCATTTGAGCAGTGTAGTCTACTTGAAATTTATGTTCCACTAAACTCATCGGGAGCAATTTCGGGCCTCGAAACCAAAACCATCAATTAATCTTTACCTTGTTCCCATCACATTCGAAAGTCCTAGTGCTACAATTAAGTGCAAGCCTGCTCACACCTACTAGTACGTACCAAACCTGAACGTGTTCCCACTATGCAGGAATTAGTACTAGTGCTAGTACTTAGGTTATAAAAAGGGGAACTACCTAACCGAAAATTACTCTACCTTTCCTCCTCATAAGTGCTTCTTCTTCGTCCATCCTTGCCATGGTCGGTGAGCAGAGCTCTAGGTCGAGAACTACTCGTAACAAGGGACTGGCAACCAAGGCTGCAAAAAAAGAGGGCTTGCCGCCACGCAGAGACCTCGAAAGATCTCTCACGGGCAGGCGATGGCTCCCAGGAGCGCCCTAGCCACGGAGGCGAACATGCCGAGCTGGCGGCGCTGGAGTCGTTATCCCTCGACGGCATGCCCGATCAGCTCAATAAGCACCTCAATAAGCAGAAGGAGTTCATCCACGACTTGGTGGAGCTGCTGAAGGAGAGCCTCGATGACATGCCCGCTGAGCTTAATAAGCAGGGGGAGTTGACCGTCGGCTTGGTGATGCTGCTGAAGAAGAGCATTGCCTCGGAGAAGAAGGTGACCGGCGAAATCCTGCAACTTCAGGAGGACAAGGCGAAGCTCTGCCACGAGCTCGACCTGCTGAAGGAGAAGAACGCCGGCTGGAAGAAGCTGCATGAGAATAGTAGTTCCTCGATGAAGATGCTGCAGGCCCTCATCATGGAACAGAAGGAGGAGTTGGCGAAGCTCAGCATCGAGCACCCAGCTGCTGTCAAGGTACATAATGCGACCGTGGAACAGATGATGAAGGCTCGCATCGAGAAATCCCGCATCATGGACAAAATGAAGAAGATGGCGGAGGAGACGTGCAAGGAGATGGAGGTCGTGGAGGCGATGAAGAAGCAGTTACGACTCCGCGGCGAATTAGATCATTTGGGGTGATAATCTTCCTTCTTCTTTTGCTCCTGTGTTTCTTCTTTTGCTTCGGGTGTTTTGCCGCACGTGTCATGTTCTCTGCGAGGCATGAATAGAACAATGCTAACAATGAGATGACTAGCAAATTAGATCATTTTTTATCGCCATATGGCACTGGGCTGCCGTGTTTCGTGCTCCTCCGTCGTAGTACTACTCTAGTGGAAAACTTGAGTATACCGCACGGTTCTTTGCTCCTCCTCAGGTCGTCGACACATTTATACGAGCAGTCAAATCACAAGGCCCCGCCTTCCATCAGTAATGAGCCGTCAAATCACAAAGGCCCTCGCCTCTCGTGAAAACGACCAAGCTAGACTGCCCCGCCCTCTAGCCTTTTAAAAAATGTATACTTTTGTACAGTAGTAGTATTGACGGATTGCGCCATGGAGCAAAACTAACAAGAAGAAATTAAAGAAAAAAGGTGGTACATATAGAGAGCGCTCGTCGCCAAATTATGCATATAGTACTATTAAAGAAATAAAGAAATTAGCATACCTATTTAATTCTTGGGTTCTTATTATTTATTCCACTAGTTGGGTATCACTACTCAGTTTTACCATTAGAAGTTACTACTACTCAAAAATGCCATCGATCCGTGAGATGCCTACTCAAAAATGCAATTAGATATCTCAAAAATGCCATCGTTAAGTTAGATGTTTTCTCAAAAATGCCATTAGACATTGTTATTTTCACGTCAAACCCGTTGACCATGTTGCATGAAAAAAATAAGATGATTCTCACAATGATAAGTGTGGCCCCGCTTATCAGGAGTAACCAAGTGAATAATTTTGTAGGAAAATACGAACGCTGTTGGGATCAAGTAGGCCCCAAACTTTATTTTACTGTAGTGAGATAGAGGGAGAGCTGGCACGTTGGTCCATCCGTATTTATGTCATTATAACATGGCAAAAGAGATTTGAGTCACAATAATGGTGTCCAGCACAACACACCCCTCAAATAAAACGAAGCACCCTGGAATTCTTTGACAAAACTAAGCACCCTAAAATTCTTTGACAACTAAACTGCTGGCTATATGATGTTGGCCATATATATTGTACGTATATAATGTGAAGAAACGAGTGGTAGTACTATACCAACTAAAAGATCAAATGTAAGAAATACTAGTATGTACGTACTGAAGAGTTAAAGTAACGAGAAGAAACATAACATAGTTCTGTTGGGGGCTCAGCACAACACACCCCTCAAATTAAACTAAGCACACCTGAAATTAAACTATGCAACTAATCCGGTAGACACTGCATTAGAACCACCATGAGCAACGACACTGCCACCTTACTCGGAGTCCTCGTCCACGTCCTCGACTTCGTCCTTGTCCCTCTTCCTCTTGGCCGATAATTCTTTGCTTGAACCGCACACTTGGCTCTTGCTCTTCATCCAACCCTTGTGGATATTGAAACAAAGGTAGCCATCCATTGCAGCGTAGTGGATGTGGTCTATATCTAGTACATTCCACTGCCATGCATGACGATGAAACGTGTGCGGAGGTTCTCCAGTTTACCGTACGAAGGATGAACCATGGCTCCTGCCAGGGTCAGCATTGAAGGCTGACCACGGGAGGGCAGCAGCCGATTCTTCTGGAGGTCGAAGGGGTTGCCTACAGCGAGGCCTATCCGACCCAGGACTCTTTTGTCGTCCGTAAAGTCTATAGTAACGAATTTGACTAGGCCACTCTTGAGGAAGTTCTTAAATTCCTCACACTCAACGTCGGCATGGCATATGTGGTAGACCAAGCATAAGTCATGCACGCAAACCTGGATCACGTCGGGCTTCTTCTTCTCTTCCTCCTTTAGATCCTTCTCTTGTCCCAGGACTGTGGTGTACTCAACATCTAGCCCAGCGACCCACTCATCATTTGAGTTTTCGAACATGCGTCTGAAGCGAGAAAGGCATCCTTTCACCGTTGTGGGAGAACGGGTGTAGATGACGTCGAACTCATCGCCGGTGATTGTTCTAACCTTGTACTCACCGCCGATCATGGAGATTTGGGACACCATGGATTTGGGAGGAGGGTTAGGATTAGTGGAACTGCTGTAATGTGAAAGGACGGGACGACTAGGAGCGAACTGCCGTAATGTTAAAGGACGTCTGGGGACGAGTAGGAGAGAACTGCTAGCGGTTTTTCGATTGTAAAAATGCTGAGTGGGGCGTGCAAACGGCAGGGTAGTGGCTTGCCTGGTGGATAAATGGATTCATGCACAGTACTATGGGGGCCAAATTAGATGTCATGTCTACTCGACACCCAATTAAATGGCTTCGATGTCATGTCAAGCATCGGGAAAATTTCAGGTGATATGAAGCTTTCCATTCTCCCATGATCCGGGCTTCCGAGAGCCCTTGGATCTGAGATCGAACGGTTGCATGGCGTGATTCTAGACCTATGGGTGAATATCCTATCCTGGAGGGTTATTCTGCAAATTTTCAGCAACTTAGCATGCGACCATTCGATCTCAGATCGAAGGGCTGCTAGCAGCCTATATCATGGTCGCGCCTACCACGACCGTCGCCTCGCTCGCGCGGTCGCGCCCTTGGAGATTTAACACGGTGCGTTAGGCTATCTGATGTTGGCATGTCATATATAGTCATCACTTAGTCACTCATACTACAACAAGGTTAGCTATAAGGTTAGCTATAAGGTTGGCTATAAGAGTATTTTTTTACTTCTCTCTATCTCTTTCTTCATAGTATTTATTGCATTTGCCAAGGAGTGACCTCTTCCAATGAAATGGTGCTTAGATGAGGAGCTAAGGGCATTAAAAGGCTTAGCAATCAAGTCCCCAATGCATAGGTGCTTAGTTTTTTGTTGCTAAGTTTGCTTTATTTAATTAGCTATAGACTCAAAATTGTCTTTTCACCTAGGTACACGCGCTTAGCACCGTTTCTTCCTTGGGTCACCAAACTAGTCTCTCTCTTCTTAATTAACTTGCCACATCAGACTTTATGCCTATGTGGCAAGCTTAGCACCTGTAGGAGCAAGTAAGTACAATAGCGGGCTATAAGCCCGCTTTACATGGCATTTTTGCATATGTGGAGGAAAGAGGCAAGGAAAAAGTGGAGGAGTGGGCTCTGATGCAAGAGCCAGCCTCTACGGGTGTGTTTGGTAGGGTGTATGAAGGGTGCATGAGCCCAAGAGTTCCCTTCTCGACCCACTTTTGGGTGTTTGGTAGAGTGTTTGGAGGGTGCATGAGTCCACACTAGCTTAGCACAAATACACTAGAAGCATGCATGAAGAGGGGTGTTGAGTTGAGCCTGCATGAACAGGGAACAACTATGCTGAGACGAAAACGCAACCAAACACACCCTACATTGTGGAGCATTGGGATAGGCACTTGTATGGAGGTGGTCAGGAGTCGGGAGACTCACGCCGGTCGTAGCGCCGCAGTTAAAATGATAATGGCAAGTCAAATCACGGGGACCCACCTGTCCAGCAGTACTCGCTGTCAAATCACAAAACCCTACGTTTGCAGCAGCCTACTCCATCATCTTCTCGCGTCTCTATCGAACCGACTAGGTGGAACTGCCCCGCCTACCGCACAGGAAAAGCCCCGCCCTTGACTTTTAAATAGTACAGTATACTAATTTTGTATCCATGGATTGCGCCATGGAGCAAAGCCTCAAGAAAACGGCAGTACACATGTACGGAGTATACAACACGCATGTCGCGTTCGCGTCGCACCCCAGACGGTCGGTCGGTCTGGCACGCCGCTCTTCGAATGGAACGCACGTCATATTGCGTTTGCACACACATGTGGGACCGCAATTGAGAACCGACCATAGGCACACTCCCTGCAAGTACTAGAACAGAGAGACGAGCGATAGTACTAGAGAAGTGTTGTACATACGTTGGTGCCTGGACGATCCCTGCAAGACACCGAAGATCAGTTCGTCCATGCATGTGACCAGAGTCTAGCAGACACGCCTGGATTGGCTATCGTCTACATACCGTGCAGGCTGTGTTGTACAGGGCTGTAGTTCTGGTGAGAAATCTAAAAAAAGGTTTCTTGTCATCTCGCACAATTAGGTGTCATGTGCTTCGGATCACTGCAAGCGTTGAACAGTGACAACTGAGTTGGGCTAGTCATTGGGGGCACATGCACGAAGACTACTCGGTTGCCATCTAGGTCAAGCCGGCTATGTTAATTAGGACATCTATCGACAGACCCCGTTTCTACGAGTTTATCTTTAATTTGAGCTTTGATCCTCGTCTAGTTTGTCCGTCGGGATTCATGTTGTCTCCTTTGGGCAGTGAGGTTATGATTTCTTGTCATGTGGCATTTTTTCGTGTTATATGTTATAATCCGGTGCTTCAGATCAAAATGACGACAACTGCGTCTCCGGGGCATGTGCATGAAGACTTCTCGACAGTCATTGACGAGGTCAAGCCGGCTTCGGTACACAAAAGAAAACTAGTACTCCACTATATAGGCAGGAGCCTCCGTGCTTGCTTTCTAGTGTTGCTCTCTTCACACTGTCTCGTCCTCTCCAGATCTAAACACAACAGCGGTGGCCACACTCTCTCTCTCTGCTCACCGCTGGTCACAAATCCAGCCGGATCCTCTCTGCCGGGGCAGGTGAGAAGGTGCAACGTTCACGCGGTCGTCCTCGGTGACGGCTCTTACCCACTGCCGGCGCATCCCAATCAGCGTGCCTTGCCATTCTCCCCCAAGCACCGCTGGCGAGGGAGGTCCTCCGACCCCTTCTTCCTCGCTGTCGTAGTGTGGGCAGATCCGGCCTCCCGCCGCCCACCTAGCGACATCCCGGCGACCCTCAGGTATAACTTCCTTCAAAAGTGGCCTTGCTCTACTTCCCGAGCTCCTGATGTCGCTACATTTGTATCTTTTACTATTTCTCAGGCCCCCTCGTAGATAGGATCATTCGGCTGTTCGAAAACCACCTAAATTTTTACTGTTAAGAGGTAAAACTAGTTCATGCACTTGAATCTAGTACTACTTGGTTCAAACAAGGAAGAAAGGGGGTGGGGTGGGGGAAGATTTGTTACCAGAATCTAGGACTTGGTCGAAAGAGGAAATAATGGGGGCGAAAAGTAGCAGAGACTGTCTATCCAACTGGTCTCTAGGTCTAATAGGGAAATAAAGGGAAACACAGTACAAACTCAATATAAACCCGATCTATTAGTTGAAAAAGGAAAGAAAGTGGGGAATGGGGGACAAGTCAACAAAGTAAGTCCAGCACTAGATTTGCTAGCCTCACAGAGTATAAGGTGGCTATACCGAACAAAAATGGGACCAACCCAGATATCCTGTTCTGATGTTTGTTGCCCCGATCCACTCTTATGTAATGCCACTGGTAAAATGTAGCAGTCGCACTATTAAAAGTAAGGACACGTTAAACCAATGTTGTTTTCAATGTAATGCCTCCAGTAATATGAATCAATGGCACTTTTTTTCATGTCCTGCTAAATTTTCCATTAAGATAAGTTGCTTCTCTTCGTTAGAAATGCAACTGTCCTGGTCCGCCTACTCTCCCGTGCCCAAATACCGACTCTGTAGCAGCTGTTAATGTAATGTTGCTGGTAAAATGAAGCAATGGCACCATTAAAGTAATGTCGTATTTAATGGTTGTCATAGTTAATCCTAATGCCCACACTAATATCTAGCAATGTTGCTGCTTTAGAAATTGCTACTGTCCTTGTAGGATTGCCATTCAAATAAGGAACATGCTTCTTTTCATTTGATGCATGTTTCATCACTTGTTAGTCACCCTCCTTTCCACCTTTTTTTTTGCAAACAGAGATATACAATTCACGCTCGATCTTAGTTGAACTGCACAAATGATATCCAAATTATAGTTGAACATTCCAGGAGCTTCACAACTAGCCTTGATGTTGCTCAATTTTATTGAAACTAATGAAGAAGAAGCTCTGTGGGTTTTGTTTTCTGATGGAAATGGAACCGGGGCTGGAGCCCTTTTCTTAAAAAAGAAGAAGAAGGTGCTAGCTCATGGGACATTGCTTCATTTTAGGTGAACTGCACCAAAAGGTCCCATGAATTGAATCATCCATGTTGGTGACTGGTGTCATCCCTTCTATGATGGCGTTGACTGCAGAAATGGTTCCCATCATGAGGTATGTTCCTTTTTGGTCTGACTGTTTGCCAAAGATCCTGCATGTTAATCCCGCTCTTGTGCTACTGTTTTGGCACTGCCATGATAAAGTAGTAATGTTATTATTTTGCACCTTAATCTAGTGGCACTATTAATTTGAGGCAATGTTTTGGCACCGCTAGTGCCACTATTTTTTATATATATTGAAAGAGAGGTGTTCCCTCGGATTTCAAAGAAATCCAACCATAGAGAACCATTATCCGACAACATCTCAGTGTAAACGGGCAGTTATGCAACTACTACTAGAACGGACTGAGTACTAGTAGGAGACAAGTTTGCCACATAAGCTAGGCAGGTAGGGGGACGCAGCACCAGCTCGACCCTAGTGTCACTGATAAAATGAAGTAATAATACAGTTAAAATAGAGCGAGTGTCCTCTCTATCATTTCATTTCCAATGTAGATATAGAAAGTGCTTATCTTTGTTAATGTATGTTTCATCAACTAGTCCCATTATTAATGTTTAAGCGTTTCTGCAAACTGGGGTGCTTAATTTTAGTTGATCTGCACAAAATAGAGATTTGAATGTCTCAAGGCCCCTCCTTGTACTACCGTTGTACACTGATGTTCATCACTGGCATAAGGTGTATCTGGGAGACTTGGGACGATTTCTAGTATGAGGCGTACCATATTAGGCGTCGCAGGGCCCATCTCGCCCTCGCAGCATGGCATACTATGATACTATCGCAATATTTTCTTCTATTTATTTTGTGTGTTTCATCAACTAGTGCCACTATAATGTAATCACGCTTTTTCATTATCTGTGCAAACAGGGTTATTCAGCTGCATTTTGGTGGAACTGCACAAATGTACGTATGGAACCGGCATATATGCAGAGTGCGAGGTGTGCCAAGTAAAAATTACCGACACCAACCATGCTCCATGCACGCATTGGCATCCACCACCACCAGTGGGATGTGTGGCGCTCTCTGTGGACAGATCTTTCTCGGCAGCAAATCCTCTAACCAAATACTAGTACTCCTCCATTTCTTTTTAGTCTGCGTATAAGATTAGCTCAAAGTCAAACTTTGTCAACATTGACTAAGTTTATAGCAAAAAATATCAAGATTCACAATATGAAATCAACATTTTTAGATGCATCATGAAATTAATTTTCATACCATATAGTTTTAGTATTGTAGATGTTGATATTTTTTCAACCAAAGTTGGTCAAACTTTACAAAGTTTGACTTTGACTATATCTTATATGCAGACTAAAAAGAAACGGAGGGAGTAGCTTATATTGGCAGTTTTCTAGGGAGTACCCTTTTCTGAAAGAAGCACCAATCTATTTTTCTTTATTTGTACACAGTGTCACAACTTTGACCCAAAGGCCCAGAGCTATTTTAGGGTGATTGGCGTAGTACTCGGAGATTGATTGTAAGCATGATTTTCATTAGCTGTCACACAGATTGTAAGCATGAGCAGGTGGAAGATTAGGTTAGTGCGAAGCTTACCTTAAACCCTACCGCCGCCGTTGAAACGAGGCGAGCATCGAGGAAAACGTGGAGAACGGCGGGGAAGCGACGTCGCGCCATCCGGCCTCCTCTTGTGATGGGAGAACGAATACTCCTGTGGCTCTAGCTGGCTCTGGACCCTCACGAACGGCACACCGTACTCGATCGATTCGTTATCCTATGGGTGGTCGACCTTCGACCTGTACGCCCACCACCTCCGCCTAACTGTCACCTCGGGCGAATCAGTCTGCTCCATCGCCCAGAGGAGATACTCGATGAACTCGAAGGACTGCGGCGTGACTGCCGCCGAGGAGTACATGTACATCGCCGCCCTCATCATCGCCGTCTTGCTCTTTCGCATACATTACCACATGGCCCTCATCGTCCTTGAAATCTCCCACTCATTGTCAAACCAAGTAAGGATCTCCTTCAACTTGGCTAACTTTGTCTGGTCGCCGCCAGCGATCTGCCTGATTCACTGCTGCATCCTCTCCATAGATGTCCTTTTGAGTGGTCTGGTGCTAGCTTTGGAAGATGGGAGGAGAGACAGTGGTCTTGCAATAGAGAAGAGGGAGAGGCGAGACGGTGGTTTTGGAATGGAGATGATGGAGAGGAGAGGAGGTGGTTTTCCAATGGAGAAGAGGGAGAGGCGACACGGTGGTTTTGGAATGGAGATGATGGAGAGGAGAGGAGGTGGTTTTGCAATGGAGAAGAGGGAGAGGAGCGTGCAGCAGCGATTTAGGATTGGACGAGAGGGCCGGCGCGCTGTGACTGGATCAAAATCAAAATCAATTTACCCTTCAATTAAGAAAGCAACCCCACATTAACTAGTCTCCCTTTTATTCTGGGTCATAATTGACCATGATTTTCGCAAATAAAATATATGTTATACGTTGCAAAAATAATATAATTTGAAAGTACATTCAGATACGAACCAAACGATACAATTTTTGGTGACATGCATTCACATTTTGCTTGTCAAATACAGTACGTGGTCAAACTTTGACCCAAAATACGCAAAACAAAAAAAATACTTCCAAGACCAGCGTCGCTCTTCTGCTCTTATCCTCTTAAACCACCGCCGCTCCTCTCCTGTTCCAATCTAAATCCAGTGCCGCTCCTCTCCTCTTCCATTTCAAAACCACCGCCCCTCCTCTCCTGTTCCAATCCAAAACTAGCTTCGCTCCTCTCCCGTTCTAATCCAAACCAGTGCTGCTCCTCTCCTCTTCCATTCAAAAACCACTGCCGGCGAGTGAAGGTGATGTGGAGAAGTAGATCGATGGAGGAGTACAACTGATACGTGAGGATCGCAGACGGCGACCCTGTGAAGCTAGCTAGGATGTTGGAGATACAGTCTTGGTTTGACAACAAGGACCAACTTGCTGCGACGGCGACATCCATGGCCAAATCTCTGCACCAGAGTGAAAAGGCGGCGATACTCCCGGAGGGAGTCGCGCGGGAGTACATATAGCTGCTCCTCTGGGCCATGGAGCAAACTGATTCACCGAATCCGATCGTGAGGGAGCGGTGGTGGGAGTATCGATTTCAGATGGAGCATCCACCAGAGATTGAAGGATCGAGCATCTACAGGGTGCCGTTTATGAGCGTGTCGTGCCAGAGCGAGCCGGTGGAGTCTTCTTCGATTGAACCCAACTGCAAGAGGAGAAAAGCAGTTGGCCCTACGACGCTTCCCCGCCATCCTCTCCCTCGCCGTTCACATCGTCTCATGGGACGGCTGTCTGCCGCCGAGGAATAGGAGGGGACTGCCCCCCCACCCAATAGTCGGGCAGGTTGTGAATTGTTAGGAGGAGCTTAGGGTTTTCAGTATTTGCTGGTTGTGAATTGTGTTTTGTGTTGTGTATTTTGAGAGTACTTTCAGATATGAATGTCTTTAGAATTTCAGATTTGCAGTATTGAGCATATGAAGTATTTTATGAATTCTAGAGATCTATTTTTGGCACTTAAAAAAATGTAGTTTCATAGGAGTATAAAAGTGCAGACAATGTGATTCTCAGAGAAGAAACTGCAAGTTTCAGTTTCAGATAAGAAACTGCAAGTTCAGTTCCAGATAATAAACTGCAACTTTCAGAGGCAGAGCATTTATATTAACACAGCCTTTTCAAACAGGGTTAACATCATGTTGGAAGTTTTATTCATGGTCAAAAATGGAACTACCAGCCAGTTAACATCATGCCGATCAACATTCATGCATAGCACATCTTCATATGATGCACAGTCAAAAAGATATGCTATTTTCAAAATGCTCACACAATGTCGAGTGTGCAACAAACAGAGAAAACGAGGGACGAAGTTTTAGCAAGTGTTGGACATGGTGTGCGTAGATGACAATGGGGACCCACATGTCAATAAAGGCAGAGGCAAAAAAATTGGAGATATTTTCCCTGCACAGGTGGAATCGAACCCGACCGGAATAGCTGTCGGGTAGTGTCACTTCGCCACTAGGCTAGTTCAGTAGTTTCGTTACTAATAAGGCACTTCCTCAGGTGGTCGGATCTCATGCGCCTTTGTGCGCTCGCTGCGATGCCTCTATCTGCCGTTGTGAACATGCTGAACAAAAGAGAGGAATCTGGAGAGAACTGTACGTTGAGAGGCGGACAGTCGGGACCCACCAGGTCTATGGCCGTACGCAAGCAAGTGCCTCATCGAAAAAATACTTCCTCCTAATGCTATACTAACGTTGGGGCCCACGGATTTGTCAACATAGTTACATTTTTTTAGGTACTTCAACGTAGTTACTATAGGAGATAAATTCACAACAAAGCTGGGGAGCTGGCAGGTATCCTTTATTATCACTGGGGCAACAAGTATCAGCTGGGTTTTGGGCTGCCCCGTCTAGGCTTTCTTTGTTAACATGCGCAGCCCACAACATGCTGGTTTTTATTTTCTTCAGGGCCGTGATGTATTGACCGGCCTATGGACCTCCCATCCGAGGTTTTATTTTTCCTGAAACATCGGCAACCCAATTTATGTATTTTTTTGAAGAAAACGCAGAGGTCTGCTCTATTTTTCTATATAAGAATAGGAACGCCTGGTCCAACTTATGTTTCCCTTCTAACTATATTATATATATTTAAATTATTTTATATGTTATTATATATTATTGTTATTGTCATCATATATTTAACATATACTTACATATGTTAGAAAACAATATGCCACATCTTATTAACTTATAAAAGTAATTTCTTAACAATATAATCCTGGATTTTTTTGGCAACGAAAATCCTGGTGATTGTGTACAAAAGCTTGGTAAGATTTAAGGACCAATTTAATAATAAATCACTTATTATTTAAATATATTTATAACAAAATGCTCAGCCCCTGTTTGTTTTTAGATAAAATTGCTGGCCCAACCCAACATTATAAATAGAATCAGCCCAGCAAAATCGTGTATTTCGAGAAAGTGCAAATGGCCTGTAATTTTTTAGGGAAAAAATAAATGGGCCGGATGGACGCTACATTATTTGTTCACCCAGCCCAGCTAATGGACTGTAATTCAAAAAAAAAGATCAAATTGACTGTAAATTCTAGCCCGAAAAAAAAGACTGTAGATTCTGAAAAAATGGGTTGAATACGTGCCACATTTTTGGATGGTGAAATGTGGGCCAATAGGTCGAAGCCAACGCAAGTCATTGTCAACGTAGTCAACAAATGATTCTGACATCATTAGCCGTTGGATTTACATCCAACAACCGGCATCCATCTTCAATCTCTCGTCTTCTTCCTCCAGCGCCACTGGGACCACCTCCTCCCGCCTCCTGCTGCTACCAGCTCTGCTTAGCACGCTTTGCTGTGAAGCGCTACTCCACCGTTGGCCAGGCCATCCCTTCACCCCTCCACACCTCCTGTTCTTCTCCACCGACTGTCGAACCACACCGCACCAGAACCAGTTAACCCTCGTACACCTCTCCGTCTGCGACTCTACTCCCGCGTCTTCCCATCTCCGGCTCGTTGCTGTCCGGGGCCTCGTCGTCGTCCACCACCTTGGATGCTCTCAGCGTGGAGTGGTCAACGTAGTCAATGGATGACACCATCGGAAGTAGACTGTGCGTGGAGAGGCTGACAGCTGGGTCCACGGCCGCACGCAAGGAAATGCCTCCTTATTACGCGCAAAATAATGATTCATCCACCTGACAGCTGGGACCCACCAGAAGGGCCTCTGTATTTCGCGAAAAAAAACGTCCCCCCCCCCGCTGACAGGTCTGACCCACCAGCTATATCTTCGCACGCAAGGAAGTGCCTCCTTATTACGCACAAAAAAATGAATATCCCCTGCTAGCTGGGACCCACCATAGTGGGAGGCTGACTTGTGGGCCAACTAAGTTGACGGGGATGGAGGGCTTTGCCAACTTAGTCAATATGAATGATTCTAGCTCCAGTGACCGTACGATGTCCATCCAATGGCCGTAGTGCTTCTTCAACCTCTGGCCTTCTTGCTCCAGCCGCCCAAACCAGCGCCGGTCATGCCGCGTGCTCCTGCCTCTCGTGGTCGTCTGTGATGCCGCGGAGGCCTCACCGCCTCCTACTACTCCCACCTCTGGCTAGGCCATCCCTCTACTCACCCACACCCCCTGTTATTCTGCGGCGACGGCAGCCTCACACCGCAGCCGAACCAGTGAACCCTCATACTCCTCTACGCGTGGGCATCCACTGCCGCGTCTTCCCGAGCTCCGCGTCGTCCCCTTCCTAGGCTTCGCTGTCGTCCACCGCCCTGGTGCTCTCGGCACGGCGTGGTCAACGTGGTCAAGGAACGACTTCCATCGGAAGAGTACTGTACGTTGATAGGCTGACAGCTGGGTCCACGGTAGCCGCAAGGAATTGGCTCCTTATTACCCGCAACTATATTTCGCGAAAAAAATGTTTCCCCCCTGACTGCTGGGACCCACCAGCTACATCTTCGCATGCAAGGAAGTGCATCCATATTATGGGCAAAAAAACGATTCGCCCCCCTGACTGCTGGGACCCACCAGCTACATCTTCGCACGCAAGGAAGTGCTTGACAGTCGGGACCCACCTGGTCGAAGCGTACGTAGCGTTGTCATTCTGGTCGCGAACGTGTACGTACATACTAGTCAATGTAGAGGCGCACACGTTTCATACTAGAGGCGCGCACGTAGCCTATACACGTACGTACAGCGGCCAGTGTGCAAGAAAGATAATACGGCCATGTACTTACATACGGGCGAAGTCTCGAACGCCTACTCGCGCATACGTACGGCCAGGGCTTGTGTACATGGCTAGGTCGGAACGGAGAAACAGCGTCGTCATCGTGTTCATGGGGAGCCAACCGGCTGGGTTGGAACGGAATGCGTTATCATGTTCATCGGGAGGGCTTGGATGGAACAGCTAATGGAAATGAGGCCTGGCGTACCGCACAATGGAGGAAACAGCCTTGTGTTCGACCAGCCACGGTCGAAACGGGATCCTGTTCATCGGGAGGGGTCTGGCGTACCGCAAAATGGAGGAAACGGACTTCTGTTGGACCTCCTACGGTTGAAACAGGGTCCTGTTGATCGGGAGGGGTGTGGCGTGTCGCAAAACGGAGGAAACAGACTTGTGTTGGAGCGCTACGGTCGAAACGGGGGTCCTGTTCATCGGGAGGGGTGTGGCGTACCGCAAAACGGGACTCCACGGGATACTGTTCATCTCCACCGTCGACCTCCTCCGACCTCCATGGGCTACTGTTCATCCACCGTCGACCTCCTCCAGCCTCCACCTGCGACTGTTCATCCACGGGCTCCTGTTCATCCAGCCTCCACAATGCGCTACTCCACCGGCTACTGTTCAACCAGCCCTCTCCACGGGCTCCTGTTCAACCACCCCTCCACGGGGTCGTCCTGTTCATCCAGCCCCAACCGGCTCGATCAATCGGGGTCCTGTTCATCCAGAGGCAACATCACGGGGTCCTGTTCATCCACCCCCACCTGGAACTGTTCATCCAAACCCCCCCAGCAACGCTCGATGTTCATCCAACCCCCCAGCAACGCTAACTGTTCATCCAGAGGCAGCATCGATCGGCTTCACTTAGCAACAGTAGCGAAGGAATCGCTTGATCGCTCGGGTTCAGTAATGCGTAGCCTGCAGTGCAATCGCTCGAGTTCAGTTAGGCGAACGCCTCGCTTGGGTTCAGTTAGAGCCCAACGCCTCGCACCCACGCGTGTAAGTGTACGAGAGAAACGTGCATCGCTCGGCCCCCGACCACCCACTGTAACCGGGAACTCCCCGAAGTTTTCCTCGCCCTCGCTTCTACCATGGTTTTTCCGTCATGGACGGCCCAAAGAATGTCATGCAGCTGCGTCTCCGGCCCACCCAGGACGAAAAGCCCATTTTCTGTCATGATTTTTTGTCATAGAAGTAGGAGCTCACCACATCTATGATGATACCGGGTTTTGTCACAATTATCGTCATAGAAGTGTCATAAGTATGACAGAAAAAAAATTCGTTCGGCCCAAAATGTCACGGATGTGTGTTTTTTTTGTAGTGTAGCATCAACAATATGTTTAGTAAAAGCTTTATTTTGTTCATTAGCACGGGGTGAATTTATCATGGATAGCAACAAAGAAATACAATCAACCAAAGAGCAACTATCATAATTAAAGTCTTTGTAATCCAAAATAGTGGGCACATCACTAGTTAAAGTTTTGACCTCTGCAAACCCACTTTTATCAATTTTCTCAACAAGATTTTCACTCTTTGAATTATCGGGACGCCTTCTAGCTAGACTCTTCTCCAGTCCCTTTTTCATCAATCTTAATTTTACTAAACAAAGAATCAATAGAAGAAACACCAATCATTTTAAGATCTTCATCACTTTTATCTTCTAACGAGATTGGTATGGCGGCTATTTTATTTACTAAAGTAGCTTCTGCATCAGATATTTTTCCTAGAAAACTTTCAGCAATAGCATACTTAGATTGGAGATTGCAAACTTCTCTACTAATATCGTCAAATTGTTTTGTTATAGCCTCTAACACAATGGAGTGCTCCTTAAGTTCTTCAGTAAAATATTTATTATGCTCAAATTGTGTAGTCATATATTCCTTGGTACTTTTCTCAATTTCAAGAAAAATATTTGGGTAAGGAACATCATAATATTTTCTTTGAGACATCATGACTATGCAAACAAGAACGCACTCAAAAAACGGATCTGACGAGAAAACGATGAACGAAAAAGAGGGTGAATAAAATGGCAAATTTTTGTGAAGTGGGAGAGAGGAAAACAAGAGGCAGATGGCAAATAATGTAAATTGCAAGGAGACGAGATTTGTGATTAGGAACCTGGTTGATGTTGATGATGTCTCCTCGGCAGCGGCGCCAGAAATTCCTTTTGATGTTTGCTTGAACTACGACGGTATTTCCCCAAAGAGGAAGGGATGATGCAGCACAGCAATGGTAGGTATTTCCCTCAGTGATGAGATCAAGGTTATCAAACCAGTAGGAGAACCACGCAAAACAACGGAAACAGCTCCTGCACACAAATTTATGTCAATCCCTTTCGCGTAACGGCGCCAGAAATTGGCACGGAGACGGGATAAAGTTGTAATTGACTGGAAAAATAGATCGTATATAAAATAAAGTGCAGCAAAGTTATTTTTGTATTTTTGGTTTAATAGATCTGAAAATAAAAGCAAAACAAAATAGATCGCAAAGGCAAATATACTAGAGAAGAGACCCGGCGCCGTAGGTTTCACTAGTGGCCCCTCTCAAGAAAAATAGCAAACGGTGGGAAAACAATTACTGTTGGGCAATTGATAGAACTTCATACTCATGACGATATCCAGGTAATGATCATTATATAGGCATCATGTCCAAGATTAGTAGACCGACTCCTGCCTGCATCTACTACTATTACTCCACACATCGACCGTTGTCCAGCATGCGTCTATTGTATTCAGTTCATGGAAAAATGGAGTAACGCAATAAGAACGATGACATGATGTAGACAAGATCTATTTATGTAGAAATAGACCCCATCTTGTTATCCTTAATAGAAACGATACATATCGTTTCCCCTTCTGTCACTGGGATCAAGCACTGTAAGAGCGAACCCATCACAAAGCACCTCTTCCCATTGCAAGATAAATAGATCAACTTGGCCAAACAAAACCCAAATATCAGAGAAGAAATACGAGGCTATAATCAATCATGCATACAAGAGATCAAAGAAGACTCAAATAACTTTCAAGGATAAAAACATAGATCTGATCAAAAGCTCAAAGTTCATCGGATCCCAACAAACACACCGCAAAAAGACTTACATCATATGGATATCCAAGAGATCATTGTATTGAGAATCAAGAGAGAGAGAGAGAGGAGGCCATCTAGCTACTAACTACGGACCCGTAGGTCTACAAATAACTACTCACGGATCATCGGAGAGGCACCAATGAGGTTGGTGAACCCCTCCATGATGGTGTTTAGATTCGATCTGGTGGTTCTGGAACTTGTGGCGGCTGGAATTGATTTTCGTCGACTCCCCTAGGGTTTCTGGAATATTGGGGTATTTATAGAGGAAGGAGGCAGTACGGGAGGCCACCGAGGTTGGCATAACCCACCTGGGCACGCCTGGGCCCCCATGCAGGCCCTGGTAGGTTGTGCCCCCCTCGAGGCACCCCTTTGGTACTTCTTAGGCTCATTTTGTGTCTTCTGGTCCAGAAAAATTCCACAAAAAGTTTCGCTGCGTTTGGACTCCGTTTGGTTTGGATTTCCTGCAACGTAAAAAACAAGAAGAAAATAGCAACTGGCACTGGGCACTATGTCAATAGGTTAGTACCAAAAAATGATATAAAATGATTGTAAAACATCCAAGAATGATAATATAACAGCATGGAACAATCAAAAATTGTAGATACGTTGGAGACGTATCAGACATGTTTACTGTACTAGTAGTACAATTTAGTATTATATTTTTTTAACCCGCTCACCTTCTCTTTCATTATAGTACTACTTACTAGTACTAGTACTTTTTACCTTGGAGGACGTGTATAGCTAGCTAGGCCCTTGAATACTTGAACCCACTAGCTCCCATCATTTTTGTTTTTCCATGTCTTACTATCTCATCCATGTAGCCAAGAGTGGCTATATATAATAAGCCGGTTATTTTACTTCCTCTATACCGGAGTAGTACTATTTGCTGCACAATATTACTAACCGCCATATTTGAGCACATCATGATTATGCATGGACCTTGACCATGTACGTCACCATGTGTCCAGATCTGAGATGCCATGTGTACTAGATGAACGACGCCGAGTTCGACCCCCGTGATGCTATGTGGGTGCCAAGGAACACTCTTGGAGAGTAGTTGCTTTTCATTGGGGACAGCTACCCCATTGTGAAGTGGATGCCAGCTTCTGTGCACAACACCGAAGGCCTGCCGTTCATGAAGCATGGTTGTGTCTTCAGTGTGCACTGCCGGATGATTGACATGCTGGGACACGCTATCCCTGATTTATACCGCTTCAGCTTTGATGAGTCTCCATCGTGTGTAACCAGACTAGAAAGCTACGACAATGATTCCCGTTGCCCACCACTATGGATCGTGCCATCCATGAAAAACACCTGGGACTGGAACCTGGAGGAGGACATGGAGCCCACTTATAACATGCAAGTGGAGTATGGTAAATTGTGAATGGTAGCGTTGTGGATATATGTAGACTAGTCGTGCACAAATTTATCACATGAAGTGGAGATGAACTTGTGTGGCATACTGGCATTTGTCCTTTAGAATTTATTACTAGTAAATGTGTTATGTGTACGTGCAACTTGTGTGGTTGTTGCACGGGATCCAACACGCTCTGTGAGAAAAAAGGTGGCACAACTTTGGATATAAGTGACGTGGCGGCATCATACAGTAGCATCGTTCGCTATAGTTGTAGTACTCCTACTAGGAAGACAACTCTTATAAAACCTTGCGCTTGGCTCTTTGCCTCTTCGGGAGGTTCAACACTTCGTACACCTGTGAACCTTGCACTTGGCTCTTCGCCTCTTCGTAAGGTCAAACAATGATGATACTACAATACAATATGCTTCTGGCAATCTGACACCGAATGAACTGTTGCACGTCCACAGCGAGGGTGAGGGTGAGGACGAGGGAGAGGGCACTGTAGTCAAAACCCTCTCCTCGTCCTGCGAACCACCGTGTGTGTGGGCGAGGGAGAGGGCGTAGGCGTAAGTAGTAAGCAAGCTTCTTCTCGTCCTGTGAGCCAAGGCGCATGGGCGAGGGAGAGGGCGTAGCAAGCTAGCTTCTCCTTGTTCGGCAAGTTGGCGAGACACGTCGAAGCAGTACTAGTCCATACTACGTCCTTTCCGGTTAATATGGCTTAAGTTGAAACGATAAAAATACACTGGCGGTCAACGTGTGTAACAATACGCTCATTACGGTTACTATATAGTTTTGCGGTGATTATACGGTCACTAGCACACCGTAGAGTACCGTATAGCACCCTACTGACATAGTCAACGTGGTACTTTGTTGACTGGTTAAATTGACACCTGGTTTCTGGGTCCCACCTGTCAGTTGGCAGACCAAAGAAATTAGTTAAACAAAACTTTACACAGGCGCGACAGGAGTCCAACCCTTGCGCATGAACCACGGCTGTGTATGTGAGTGCATGCACGTGTACTCCCTCGGTCCATGAAAAAATGTACATCTAGCATTAGAAAATTTTCCAACAAAGAGTGTACATCTACACTTCCAATGCACTTAACCTTTAATCTAATCGATATTGATTGACTAATGCACCAACTTGTGCTCTCGCTATAGGCTACATGTCTATCCTTAATTACAGCATGCAACAACCTTCATTTAATCTTCTTCTCTCAATGGTCGCATGCACACATAAATCTGCTACTTTTGGGAGTTAATTATGCCATGAAGTTCCGGTTGCTCTTGGTCAATGTGTAAATCTCTATATGTACAGTCTTTCACGGACGGAGGGAGTAGGTTGAGCACTTATGCGTGAGCGTGTGTGTTGCGTCGTGTGCTATGTGCCGCATGGATGCATGATTGTTGTGTGCGTGCATGTGTTCGTGTGAGTGTTGCATGTTGCATGCATGCATGCATGAGGCTTTTACTCCCTCCCATTGACATGTTCATATTTCAAGCTTCATTAAAACGTTGCATGCAAGAATTAAGAGAAAACTCACCAATGCGTGTAAAACTTCTGGTCATTTGTTCCTCATGCATGCATTCCAATTAATATGTTCGTAAACACAATTTTCTTGAGGAAAATGATCCCATTATTGAGTACTTCCGGAAAAAAAATCTTCGGGCACTCATCATTTACTACTACCTTGGTTGATGATTTTTTTATTGACCTGTATATAAATCTCCGTCCTGGTTTAATGGTCCCCTCTGTACTTAGTGTAAAAGTTTGACCGTAAATTTAACTAACAAAGTGTCAATGCATGTCATAAAAAACTATACCATTAAAAACTATGTTCAAATACGAATCCAGTGATATAATTTTTGTGACATGCATTAACATTTTATTAGTTAAATAGATGGTCAAAGTTTGACACAAAATACTACTCCTACATTATTGGCGTTGGGTGCCTTGGCCAATGTTTCATCTTGTTGGACAGGATGAGAGTAGAGGCATAGGGCTACTGTCGATAGGAAGTCTTGGCGATCCATTATTCCGCATCTCGATCAGAGAGAACTATTCAACTAGTCTTCACAATTAAGTGACAATACACGCTACAGCAGATGGGACACTTAATTAATAAGCTGAACCAGCGTATTGGTGTTACTAAATCAGCCTTACCCAGTACTTCCATCATGTTTGCCAGTGGAGCACGCTTCCGTAAATGCGCCTATGCACCTCTCTCTTCCATTAATTGACATATGGCCCTCTTGAGGTAGACCCACATGTCATCGGTTTAACTAATTACACTCTGAATGCACTTTCTTCCCCGTCTTTCCCTCTTCTTCCTCCTCTCTTCTTCTTCCGCCTCTCTTCTTCTTCCTCCTCTCTTCCCCATCGTCGATCGCACACCATTTGCCCCCGCTCACTGCTCGCCTGCCCGCGCCATTTTCCTTGGTAGCTTGCGTGTACCATATCCCCCCCCCCCCGCTCACTGCTCGGCCACACACGCCATCTTCTTTGCTCGCCCGCCCGAATCTACTTCCCCACTCACTCACAGGCACCAAAAACCCCAATCACTCAGCGCCCTAAAAAAACCTTTGGCAGAACAGACTGACACGGAGAGCCATGATTGGAATTCCCTCCCCGATGTTCTCTTAGTGAAGATTTGTAATCGTATGGACCTGCTCAGCACCATGCGTCTAGCCGCATGCTCGGTGTCTTTGTACCGTCTACTCGTCTGCAACCGGCCGTTCCTTTTCAAGACACCCTGCTTGTTGATGCCCGATCCTCGCAGGTGGCCCAGATACTGACTTGACGGTCCTATGGAGGTTGTCGTGGTGCCCCTCGACATGCTACCACAACCCGTCCACCTGTCCTTCATGCGCGGCCTCTACTGGGCGGGCATGAAGGCCAACTGGATCGTCCTCGTCCACCAATCCGGTAGTCCATGGCGTCTCATGGATATCTACACCCAGCGAGAGATCACCCTTTCATCATCGGATACCGCCGCCATCGAGCCTCGCAGCCCACCGGACACTCCTACCTACTACGCATGAGACGCGTCGAGCTTTTGGTGCGACCTCTGTTTGCTGAACGTTGTAATCTGCGAAGTGCCCAGACCATCAGAAGACTACATGGATTACAACCTCCATTTCTGTGATTCCGGTCGCCATACATGGTTATGGCTCATCATCAATCCTGTTGAGCCTCCATTTCTGTGTGATGCTATAGTGCATGATGGCATCATTTACGCGGTCGACGCACAGATTGGCTGCCTATACTGGTGGAATCAATCATCATGTAATTGTTCTATCTCATCTCATCTTTACCTTATGAATACGACTGCCTGTTGATTGTTAGAAATTTAGAATAGATTGATGTCTGTAACCACATCAGTGCTATATGTTCCTCTCATTTCCTAGGTTTTTATGACCACACATGTTATTGTTAGAGTTGACACGGGAACAATTGGAATCTAATGATTGTTAGAATAGATATTATGAGTATAACCTCATGATTGTTATATGTTACTCTCATTTCCAAGATTTTTATAACCACGCATGTTATTGTTTAGAGTTGGTATGAGAACAGTAGTAACTGCTATGGTAGAATATGAGTAGCCCCTGTCATAGCTGTTTTCCTATCATTTTTACATGATGTTTGAACCATGACATATTGCTAGAATATGAAAGCCATTGGCTTATTTTTTTAACTTGGGGTATGATTATGACCACGGCATTGCAATTCTCTATCTATGATATGTGTCACTATTATAATAATCTTAATTCCACACCTACTCAGAACATGATTTTATATTTTTGCCCTTTTGGTCTCCAATTTGATTTGTTGCAGCAGACGCAAATGCGCTGGCCTTCATGATTCTAGGACCTGGAAATAAACAAGTCAATGGGTGGTGGTTTCGCTCGTTCAACTGACGGCGGTCATTTGGTGCTCATTCACACGTACCAAATTGACCAAACCATTTCATCAAACCACATGCAGTACAATGACTGGGGCGTTCGTGACTGTGATGGCCATGGCTGCTTCGTGTTCGAGAAAGATCCCAGCTCTGTTGGGCCAGGCATATTCAACTAGAGGCAGGTTTACAGCCTCTGCGACCATGCTACCTCTTGAGCTTGCGTTGGTTTTCCCTTGAAGAGGAAAGGGTGATGCAGCAAAGTAGCGTAAGTATTTCCCTCTGTTTTGAGAACCAAGGTATCAATCTAGTAGGAGACAATGCACAAGTCACCGAATACCTGCACAAACAATCAACAACTTTCACCCAACGCGATAAAGGGGTTGTCAATCCCTTCACAGTCACTTGCAAAAGTGAGATCTGATAGAGATAGATAAACGGTAAAGTAAATATTTTTGGTATTTTTGGTTTATAGATTGGAAAGTAAAGATTGCAATTTAAGGGAACTGCGATAGAAATTGGCAAGTTGACGGGAAACTAATATATTCGATATAATGGAAAAGAGACCCGGGGGCCATAGGTTTCACTAGTGGCTTCTCTCAAGATAGCAAATATTACGGTGGGTGGACAAATTACTGCCGAGCAATTGATAGAAAAGCGCATAGTTATGACGATATCTAAGGCAATGATTATGAACATAGGCATCACGTTCGTGTCAAGTAGACCAAAACGATTCTGCATCTACTACTATTACTCCACACATCGACCGCTATCCAACATGCATCTAGAGTATTAAGTTCATAAAGAACGGAGTAACGCATTAAGTAAGATGACATGATGTAAAGGAATTAACTCAAGCAATATGATGAAAACCCCATTTTTTATCCTCGATGGCAACAATACAATACGTGCCTTGCTGCCCCTACTGTCACTGGGAAAGGACACCGTAAGATTGTACCCAAAGCTAAGCACTTCTCCCATTGCAAGAAAGATCAATCTAGTAGGCCAAACTAAACCGATAATTCAAAGAGACTTGCAAAGATATCAAATCATGCATATAAGAATTCAGAGAAGAACCAAATAATATTCATAGATAATCTGATCATAAATCCGCAGTTCATCGGATCTCGGTAAACACACCGCAAAAGAATATTACATCGAATAGATCTCCAAGAACATCGAGGAGAACATGGTATTGAGAATCAAAGAAAGAGAAGAAGCCATCTAGCTAATAACTATGGACCCGTAGGTCTGTGGTAGACTACTCACGCTTCAACGGAGAGGTAATGGTGTTGATGTAGAAGCCCTCCGTGATCGAATCCCCCTCCGGCGGGACGTCGGAAAAGGCCCCTAGATGGGATCTCACGGGTACAGAAGGTTGCGGTGGTGGAAAAGTGGTTTCGTGGCTCCCCTGGATGTTTTCAGGGTATAAGAGTATATATAGGCGAAGGAACTAGGTCAGGGGAGCTACGAGGGGCCCATGAGGTAGTGGGCACGCCCTACCCCCTGGGTGCACCCTCCTGCCTCGTGGCCACCTCGTTGCGTCTCCGACTTCGTCTCTAAGTCTTATGGTTTCCTTTCGGTCCAAGAAAGATCATAGCGAAGGTTTCATTCCGTTTGGAATTCATTTTCTATGAAACTGTAAAATAGGCCAAAAAAACAGAAACTGGCACTGGGCCCTCGGTTAATAAGTTAGTCCCAAAAGTAATATAAAATAGCATGTAAATCCCAACTAAACATCCAAAACTGATAATATAATAGCATGGAAGAATAAAAATTATAGATACGTTGGAGACGTATCAAGCATCCCCAAGCTTAATTCCTGCTCGTCCTCGAGTAGGTAAATGATAAAAACAGAATTTTTGATGTGGAATGCTACCTAACATATTTATCAATATAATTTCCTTTATTGTGGCATGAATGTTCAAATCCAAAAGATTCAAAACAAAAGTTTAATATTGACATAAAAAAATAATACATCAAGCATACTAACAAAGCAATCATGTCTTCTCAAAAAAACATGACCAAAGAAAGTTAGCCCTACAAAATCATGTAGTCTGGCTATGCTCATTCTTCATCACAAAATATTTAACTCATGCACAACCCCGATTTCAGCCAAGCAATTGTTTCATACTTTAGTATTTTCAAACTTTTTCAACTTTCATGCAATACATGAGCGTGAGCCATGGACATAGCACTATAGATGACAAAACGGAGAAGATAGTCTCACATCAACTAGGCGTATCAACGGGCTATGGAGATGCCCATCAATAGATAGCAATGTGAGTGAGTAGGCATGGCCATGCAACGGATGCACTAGAGATATAAGTGTATGAAAGCTCAAAAAGAAACTAAGTGGGTGTGCATCCAACTCGCTCGCTCACGAAGACCTAGGACATTTTTAGGAAGCCCATCATTGGAATATACAAGCCAAGTTCTATAATGAAAATTTTCCACTAGTATATCAAAGTGACAAGATAGGAGACTCTCTATCATGAAGATCATGGTGCTACTTTGAAGCACAAGTGTGGAAAAAGGATAGTAACATTTTCCCTTCTCTCTTTTTCTCTCATTTTTTTATTTGGGTCTTCTCTCCTTTTTTTATGGCCCCTTTGTTTTCTATTCTTTTTTTCGTTCGGAGTATCATCCCGACTTGTGGGGGAATCATAGTCTCCATCATCCTTTCCTCACATGGGACAATGTTGTAATAATGAAGATCATCACACTTTTATTTTCTTACAACTCAAGAATAACAACTCAATACTTAGAACAAAATATCGCTCTATGTGAATGCCTCCGGCGGTGTACCGGGATGTGCAATGATTCAAGAGCGACACGTATGAAAGAATTATGAATGGTGGCTTTGCCACAAATACGATGTCAACTACATGATCATACAAAGAAATATGACAATGATGAAGCGTGTCATAATAAACTGAACGATGGAAACTTGCATGTCAATATATCTCGGAATGGCTATGGAAATGCCATAATAGGTAGGTATGGTGGCTGTTTTCAGGAAGGTAATGGTCGGTGTATGGTACCGGCGAAAGTTGCGCGGCACAAGAGAGGCTAGCAATGGTGGAAGGGTGAGAGTGCGTATAATCCACGGACTCAACACTAGTCATAAAGAACTCATATACTTATTGCAAAAATCTACAAGTCATCAAAACAAAGTACTATGCGCATGCTCCTAGGGGAAGGGTTGGTAGGAGTTAACCATCGCGCGATCCCGACCTCCACTCATAAGGAAGACAGTCAATAAATAAATCATGATCAAACTTCATCACATAATGGTTCACCATACGTGCATGCTACGGGAATCACAAACTTTAACACAAGTATCTCTCAAATTCACAATTACTCCACCAGCATGACTCTAATATCACCATCTTTATATCTCAAAACAATCATAAAGAATCAAACTTCTCATAGTATTCAATACACTTTATATGAAAGTTTTTATTATATCCATCTTGGATGCCCATCATATTAGGACTAGTTTTATAACCCAAGCAAATTGCCATGCTGTTCTAAAAGACTCTCAAAATAATATAAGTGAAGCATGAGAGTTCAATAATTTCTATAAAATAAAGCCACCGCCGTGCTCTAAAAAGATATAAGTGAAGCACTAGAGCAATATTGCCTCGCTCAAAATATATAAGTGAAGCACATAGAGCATTCTAATAAATCACGATTTATTCATGTCTCTCCCAAAAGGTGTGTACAGCAAGGATGATTGTGTTAAACTAAAAAGCAAAGACTCAAATCATACAAGACGCTCCAAGCAAAACACATATCATGTGGTGAATAAAAATATAGCCTCAAATAAAGTTACCGATAGACGAAGACGAAAGAGGGGATGCCTTATGGGGCATCCCCAAGCTTAGGCTTTTGGTTGTCCTTGAATATTACCTTGGGGTGCCTTGGGCATCCCCAAGCTTAGGCTCTTGACACTCCTTATTCCATAGTCCATCAAATCCTTACACAAAAACTTGAAAACTTCACAACACAAAACTCGACAGAAAATCTCATGAGCTCCGTTAGTATAAGAAAATAAATCACCACTTTAAGGTACGGTTGCAGACTCATTCTTTATTTATATTGCTGTAATATATACTGTATTCCAACTTTTCCATGGTTCATACCCCCCGATACTACCCATAGATTCATCAAAATAAGCAAACTACACGCGAAAAACAGAATCTGTCAAAAACAGAACAGTCTGTAGTAATCTGTAACTCTAGAATACTTCTGGAACTCCAAAAATCCATCCCAATTAGTAAAACCTGAGAAATTTGTGTACCAATCCATCGCAAAAATAATCAGATGAAAAGCGCGTTTCTGTGAATTTTCAAAACTAATTTACTAAGCGCAAAAGTTTCTGATTTTCAACAGGATCAACACAATTATCACCGTAAGCTATCCTAAAGGTTCTACTTGGCACAAGCACTAAATTAAACATAAAACCACATCTAACCAGAGGCTAGATGAATTATTTATTACTAAAGGGGAGCAAAAAGCAAAGAACAAAAATAAAATTGGGTTGCCTCCCAACACGAGCTATCGTTTAACGCCCTTAGCTAGGCATTGATAATTTCAATGATGCTCACATGAAAGACAAGAATTGAAGTGCAAAGAGAGCATCATAAAACACGTGACAAACACATCTAAGTCTAACATACTTCCTATGCATAGGCATTTTATAATCAA
Source organism: Triticum aestivum (assembly GCF_018294505.1). Classification (NCBI taxonomy): domain Eukaryota; kingdom Viridiplantae; phylum Streptophyta; class Magnoliopsida; order Poales; family Poaceae; genus Triticum; species Triticum aestivum. Next base: position 332,631,687 of record NC_057805.1, read on the forward strand.
ACAAATTATCAAGCCAAGCAAAAACTAGCATATGCAAGGAAGAAGAAATAGATGATAGCAATCTCAACATGAAGAGAGGTAATTTAGTAACATGAAAATTTCTACAACCATATTTTCCTCTCTCATAATAATTACATTTAGGACCATAAGAAAATTCAACAATATAGCTATCACATAACATATTCTCAACACGATCCACATGCATGCGAAGTTGACACTCTTCCAAAATAGTGGGATTAATGTTAACTAAAGTCATGACCTCTCCAAACCCACTTTTATCAAAAAAATCATAACATTGAACATTCTCCAAATATGTGGGATCTAAAGTTGACACTCTTCCAAACCCACTTTCAATATTATTTCAAACACTAATATTAATCTTATATTCATCATGGGGCTTAAATAAATTTTCAAGATCATAAGAAGAATCACCCCAATCATGATCATTGCAACAAATAGTATACATAGCAAAACTAGCATCCCCAAGCTTAGGGTTTTGCATATCATTAACACAATTGACATGAATAGAATTTATAATAACATCATTGCAATCATGCTTTTCATTCAAAGAGCTATCGTGAATTACTTCACAAAGCACTTCATCACAATTTTCAAATTCACGAATTTCAAGAAAAACTTCATAAAGATAATCTAGTGCACTCAACTCACTAGCAATTGGTTCATCATAATTGGATCTCTTAAAAAGATTACCAAGTGGATGAGGATCCATAAACTTTTAGCAAGCGAAGATGCAAGCAAAAGGAAGGTACATGGTAACACAAGCGAACAAAAGATGGAACTAAAGAAGGGCGAAGAAAACGGCAAATCTTTTTGAAAATCGTTTTAGAAGTGGGGGAGAGGAAAACGAGAGGCGAATGGAGAATAATGTAACGCAAGAGAGAAGAGTATATGATGGTTACTTGGTATGGCTTGACTTGACGTAGATCTCCCCGGCAAGGCTGCCAGAAATCCTTCTTGCTACCTCTTGAGCTTGCGTTGCTTTCCCTTGAAGAGGAAAGGGTGATGCAGCAAAGTAGCGTAAGTATTTCCCTCAGTTTTGAGAACCAAGGTATCAATCCAGTAGGAGACAACGCACAAGTCACCAAATACCTGCACAAACAATCAACAACTTGCACCCAACGCGATAAAGGGGTTGTCAATCCCTTCACGGTCACTTGCAAAAGTGAGATCTAATAGAGATAGATAAACGGTAAAGTAAATATTTTTGGTTTATAAATTGGAAAGTAAAGATTGCAATTTAAAGGAACTGCGATAGAAGTTCGCAAGTTGATGTGAAACTAATAGATTCAATATAATGGAAAAGAGACCCGGGGAGCATAGGTTCCACTAGTGGCTTCTCTCAAGATAGCAAATATTACGGTTGGTGAACAAATTACTACCGAGCAATTGATAGAAAAGCACATAGTTACAACGATATCTAAGGCAATTATTATGAACATAGGCATCACGTCCGTGTGAAGTAGACCGAAACGATTCTGCATCTACTACTATTACTCCACACATCGACCGCTATCCAGCATGCATCTAGAGTATTAAGTTCATAAAGAACGGAGTAATGCATTAAGTAAGATGACATGATGTAGAGGAATTAACTCAAGCAATATGATGAAAACCCATTTTTTATCCTCGATGGCAACAATACAATACATGCCTTGCTGCCCCTACTGTCACTGGGAAAGGACACCGCAAGATTGAACCCAAAGCTAAGCACTTCTCCCATTGCAAGAAAGATCAATCTAGTAGGACAAGCTAAACCGATAATTCGAAGAGACTTGCAAAGATATCAAATCATGCATATAAGAATTCAGAGAAGAACCAAATAATATTCATAGATAATCTAATCATAAATCCACAATTCATCGGATCTCGGCAAACACACCGCAAAAGAATATTACATTCAGAGGAGAACATGGTATTGAGAATCAAAGAGAGAGAAGAAGCCATCTAGCTAGTAACTATGGACCCGTAGGTCTGTGGTAAACTACTGACGCTTCATCGGAGAGGTAATGGTGTTGATGTAGAAGCCCTCCGTGATCGAATCCCCCTCCGGCAGGACGCCGGAAAAGGCCCCTAGATGGGATCTCATGGGTACATAAGGTTGCGGCGGTGGAAAAGTGGTTTCGTGGCTCCCCTGGATGTTTTTAGAGTATAAGAGTATATATAGGCGAAGGAACTAGGTCAGGGGAGCTACAAGGGGCCCACGAGGTAGGTGGCGCGCCCTACCCCCCTCGGCGCGCCCTCCTGCCTCGTGGCCGCCTTGTTGCGTCTCCGACTTCATCTCCAAGTCTTTTGGTTTCCTTTCGGTCTAAGAAAGATCATCGCGAAGGTTTTATTCCGTTTGGTATTCCTTTTCTGTGAAACTCTAAAATAGGAAAAAAACAGAAACTGGCATTGGGCCCTCGGTTGATAAGTTAGTCCCAAAAATAATATAAAATAGCATATAAATGACTATTAAACATCCAAAACAGATAATATAATAGTATGGAACAATCAAAAATTACGGATACGTTCGAGACGTATCAAATAACTCCATGTTCCTCGGGCTCAATTATTTGATCATCCAACCAATCATAGATCATATCACCGGTGATGATTACTGTGCTATGCAACTTCCATTCGCCAGGGGGGGCTGTGTTTACACATCGTACCATGGGTTTCATGAATCACCATATCTAGAGATTCATCGACACAGCTTGTTGCCAGATAATCTTTAGTGTGTGAAAGGCATCAAGCTTCCATGCGATGAATGGCTTTTGCAAACCCGACATGCAGCGATGTGGTTCATGCCAACAACAAATATGCACAACCTGATTCGTAGTGATATCTAGACTGAGCCATGTATCCTGCTGCTGTAGCATGACCCTCTTTTGTTGGATATTATGTACTGTAGTTAGTTTGAAGGATAGATACCTTTCTAGGATCAAGTGCATCCTAACTCACCTGCGTAGGATGATGGGGATAGATACCTTTCTAGGATCAAGTGCATCCTAACTCACCTGCATAGGATGCACTTGTTCTGCACACTTGTTCTGCGAAGGATAGATACCATATGGCTTCTGCACACTTGTTCTGTACGCACTTATAATGGCTTCCTTCTGCACACTTGTTCTGTACGCACTTGTTAAGTGCGTAGGATGTAACTCAATACACTTGCTTCCTTTATGCGCCATATATATACATACATACAATTAGGCTTCAAGTGCGTACTTGTTGGTCAAAGTGTTGTCCAATGGGAATTATGTTTTGTATTACTCATGTAGCCTACAAAGTCTGTTGCACATCCTTGTAACTTCATACTCCATTTCTAAATTTGTACTAGTCCTCTATACCGTATATTGCGCTACTCGTAATATTACCTCCCTCTTGGTTTATTGGCCCCCTTCTTAAATTGGATCAAATTTTAAACATAAATTCAACTAACTAAATGTTAATGCATATCACAAAAAATTATGTCGTTGGATTCGTATTTGAACATAGTTTCCAAAAGTATAATTTTCGGTGACATGCATTGACATTTTGTTAGTTAAACCTGTGGTTAAAATGTGACACTAAATACGACTAGTAAGTAGCACAGTACTAGTACTTGTATATGTCGGTCAAATTATTCATCATGTCCTCACATTGAATTGATGTGAGAACACGTTGTGCGTGAGGTGATAGAAGAGTCCCGAAGGCGTGTTCCGTTCACCAAAGTGAGCCTCGCCCATCTTGTACTACAACAGCACTTTTGCATTCTCTACAAAATCACTCTCCCATTCTCTCCTGGTCTCCCCGCCTCCCAGCCGCCGCCTTGTTCTGATGCATTTGGTACGATGAGCAGTGAGCTACTAGAGTTTCTATACTTCATTGCAAGTAGTCAAAAGGAAGATGCTGAAAAAATCGATCTCAACAAGGATGCTCTTCAAGCTAGCCGGATGAAGGAAGGAACCAGCGAGGCCGCTCCTGTGAGTATTCGTCCCGTCGCCTTGTATTATGATTTCGATCTTTATGGGGGTTTTCAAGTCTTTAGAGTCTACATGTAGTAATAAAGCCGAGACCCCAGTTTGTTCAGGTATTTGGACTTCAGATTTGGAGTACCACTTATCTGTCGAAATCTTTCATCATTTACTTAAAACAGTTGATTGATCATACATTGAGTACCATTTAACTGGAATTAACTTATGCAAGTCCAAGAAGGATTGGTAGGTGCTGCCAGCTGGCGTCAAGTTCGATCCCACAGATCAGGAGCTGATCGAGCACCTTGAGGCCAAAGTGAGTGCTGACAGCATGAGATCTCACCCTCTCATCGATTTGTTCATACCAACCATCAACAGCGAGCACGGCATATGCTACACCCATCCCGAGAAACTTCCAGGTGAGACAACGATCGGCCGTCTACTTGCACAAACATATTCCTTTGTTTATAGCTCTATTTTTCTTTTTAGACGCAGACCTAGTGAAGCAAATACAATTTGACAGTTAATAAAAAGTGAAACAAGTGACTGCAACATGCCAAAGATGTTATGAAAATGCCAACTACGTACACTAAAACTAGTATTTGACCATACTGCAGGTATCACACTGAGTGGCCTAAGCAAGCATTTCTTCTAGCACAACTCTAGGGCATTCAAAAGGGGCACGCGGATGCGTCGCAAGATACAGTCGGAGTGCGGCATGCACGTGATGTGGCACAAGACCGACAATACCTTGCCGGATGGTCAATGGCCGGCAGACGGGCAGCAAAAAGGTTCTGGTGCTGCACACCAACAAGAACTTCGACCAGCAAAGGACCAACTGGGTCATGCACCAGTACCACCTCGGGGACCTGGAGCAAGATAAGGAGCGGGAGCTGGTCCTCTGCAAGATTTTCTACCAGTTGAACACTAGGGCCAGGACTAAAAAGATTACAAGTTAGTTTGGTTGTGGTACTTGTACTACCTGGTCGTCTGCAAGTTGGTATTGTTGTTAAGGATCTTACGGTATAAACTTGCCATTTGCTTCCAACCATCATGTTGAGGGTCAACGTGGATATAAAGTTGAATCATTTGTTTCAAAACAAATTTTCAGGCACCTGATTTTTATTTGATGGGTAGCATAAGCACCTGCCGTTCAAATTCCCAGTTTCCAAATTTTTTACATCTTGAAAGTATGCAGGGGATCCATCCGGTTCACAGGCTGATAGTTTGACGTGGCACATCAGAACTAGGCTGTGGCATGCCAAGCCCAGCTGCAAATTGTTAAAAGAGAGGGGCGATGGATTTGGGCCTTCCAGAATAGTTAAGTGTCGTGACCTCGATCGTGAAGCGCCTCCCATGGACTACAAAAGGCCTAGTCTGTTATTATTAGTTGAAATATGTAAAATATTCCATAATGAAAATAAATATGTAAAATGCAATGAATTTAGTCCGCTTGAACTGAAAACCATCCGATTTGCATGAAATTCATCCGTGGAACCACAAGACGGCTGTCCATATAGAGCCTAACCGTACAGAACCAGTAGGTCCATGGCCGTACGCAAGCAAGTACATGCACTTATTATCACGATGGAAAAATAATGCTGACGTCTGAGACGGTGAAACCCATGAAGGTTTCAACGTAGTCAATAAACGAGAGAATTCTGCAAGTACAGACTGATAACTGGGATCCAGCAGCTATATTGTTTTTTCAGGTCGAGCAAGTTTCAACTGGGCTGAAGACTGCTCAGGCTTGGTTTTGTTTTTAACAGGCCGAGCCCATGACGACAACGGGGCATAAAGATCTAGCAGGTATCAACTGACCTCTGGCCTGCCATCCTTAGTTATATTTTGTCTTAGAACATCCGCTGGTAGTTTTTTTTACTAAATCAAACACACAGCTCAGTTCTATTTTCCTCTTGAAACGCCATGTCCTACTTCCGTTTTCTAATCTATACCTATAGTTTTACTAGTTCATATACACGTATTATTATATTAAAAATACATAAAGTTCCCTTTTTCATCTGTACACCCTCATTTTTTTCCTCCCAGCGCTGATTTTTTTACCATTGGTATTCCCTAAAACCAACTCAATTGTCCCACACCTTATTAGCTTGCTAAAACAAAATGATATTTTATTTGGCAGACCAATAAGTTCTTAAAAATTAAATGTTTATCATTTTTGGATTAAAACAATTCGGACTCCACCGAAATATGCAAAATAAAGTTGAACTTTTTTACCGTGGTCCTGGGCAGAAAATGGGCTGTAATAAATTCCTTAAGAATTAGCAAATGGGCTGTAAATTATTAAGAAAAATAGAAAATGGGCTCTATGTTGTCTGCCACAGATTTGGAGGATGACTTGTCGGCCTACTAAGTTCATGCGTACACAAGGTTTCTCAAAAAAAGAAGCTTAGTCAACGACTCTACCAATGTCACACCGTTAGATGTCAATCTAACGACAATCGTGCTTCTTCAATCTCTGATCTTCCTGCTCCAGGCGCCCAAACCAGCACCGGCGAAACCGCCTGCTCCCGCCTCCCGTGGTCGGTTGTGCTGACGGTCAGGCCTCATGGCCCCACCATACTCGCATCCCTGGCCTGGCTGTCCCTCTACTCACCCACACCTCCTGTTATTCTCCAGTCGAACAAGTAAACCGTCGTACCCACTCTGCGTGGGAAACAACTGCCGAGTCTTCCTCGGCTCCGGGCCGTTCCCTTACTTGGCCTCGCCGTCGTCCACCGCCTTTGTGCTCTCAGCACGGCGTGGTCAACGAACGACATCCATCGAAAGAGGACTGTACGTGGAGAGGCTGACAGCTGGGTCCATGGCCGCACGCAAGGAAGTGCCTCCTTTTTTTGCGTGTAGGAAGTGCTTTCTTATTACGCGCAAAATAATGATTCCTCCTCCTGACAGCTGGGACCGACCGGAAGGGCCTTTGTATTTCGCAAAAAAACATCCCCCCTCCCCCCGCTGACAGCTCGGATCCATCTATTACGCACAAAAATAATGAATACCCCCGCTGCTAGGTCGGTCTCACCATATTTGGAGGCTGACTTGTGGGCCTACTAAGTTGATGCGGATGTAGGACTTTGTCAACTTAGACAATATAAACGATTCTAGCTACGGTGACTGTACGATGTCCAGCCAACGGTCGCCGTGCTTCTTCAACCTCTGGTCTTATTGCTCCTGCCACCCAAACCAGCGCCGGCCATGCCGCCTGCTCCTGCCTCCCGTGGCTGGTTGCGCTGCCACGGAGGCCTCACCGCCCCACCCTACTCCCACCGCTAGCCAAGCCTTCCCTCTACTCACCCACACCCCCTGTTATTCCCCAGAGACGGCAGCCTCAAACCGCAGCCAAAGCAGTCAACCCTCGTACTCCCCTCCGCGTAGGCATCCACTGCTGCGTATTCCCCGGCTCTGGGTTGTTCCCTTCCTAGATCGCGCCATTGTCCACCACCTTGGTGCTCTCAGGCGGTACAGCGTCGTCAACACGGTCAACAAACGACATCCATCAGAAGAGGACTGTAAGTGGTGAGGCTGACAGCTGGGTCCATGGCCGCACGCAAGGAAGTGCCTCCTTATTGCGCGGAAAATAATGATTCCTCCACCTGACACCTCGTACCTATCGCAAGGGCCTCTGCATTTTGCGAAAAAAATGTTCCCCTGACAACTGGGACCCACCGGCTTTATCTTTGCATGAAAGGAACTGCCTTCTTACCCCCTGACAGTTGGGACCCACCAGGTTGAAGCGAAGGTAGCATTATCTGTCCAGCCGCGAACATGAACATACATAGCGGTCGATCGGCCTCTCTGAAGCGACGTACCGTGGCTGAGTTAGTAGCGCACGTCTTGAAGTAGAGGCGCCGACGTAGCATGTCACGCAGTCCCGTCTATATCATGTACACGTACGAACGACCACGCTGCAAGATAGAGAATACGGCTACATACGTACATACGGGCGGGGTCTCTAACGCGTACAACGACGTCGTCCTGTTCATCGGCAGCCAACCAGCTGGGTCGAAACAGAGTAAACAACGTCACGTGTTCATTGGGAGCCAACCGACATGGACGAAACAGCCGAAACGAGGTCTGGCGTACCACAGAACGGAGGAGACTAGCCTTCTGTTCGACCGCGTACGATCGAAAGGGGTCCTGTCCATCGGGAAGGGTCTGGCGTACCACAAAACGGAGGAAACGGACTTGTGTTCGAGTACCTATGGTCGAAACAGGGTCCTGTTGATCGGGAGGGGTGTGGCATACCACAAAAAGGAGGAAACGGACTTATGTTGGAGCGCTTATGGTCGAAACGGGGTCCTGTTCATCGGGAGGGATGTGGCGTACCGCAAAACGGGACTCCACGGGCTACTGTTCATCCACCGTCGGCTGCCTCGCTCCAGCCTCCACCTGCTACTTTCATCCACCCTCGACTTCCTCCTGCCTCCATCAACTACTGTTCATCCACGGGGTCCTGTGCATCCAGCCTCCACCGGCTACTATTCAACCAGCCCTCCACGGGGTCATGTTCATCCACCCTCCACCGGCTACTATTCAACCAACCCTCCACGGGGTCCTATTCGACCAGCCCTCCATGGGGTCCTGTTCAACCAGCCCTCCAAGGGGTCCCTCCATCGGCTACTGTTCATCCACCCCCACCTCCTCGACCGGGGTCCTGTTCATCCAGCAGCAATGGCCTCTACTACCACGGGATCCTGTTTATCCAACCCCCACCGAGAAGTGTTCATCCGACCCTCACCAGGGACTGTTCATCAAGAGGCAAGTTCGATCAGCTTCAGTTAGCAGCAGTAGCAAAGGAATCACTCAGATTCAGTTAACAGCAAGGGATCGATCGGAGTTCAGTAACGTAGCTAGTGCAATCACTCGGGTTCAGTTAGAGCGAAACGCCTCACACACACGCCCGTACGTGTACGAGAGAAACGTGCATCGCTCGGCCCCGACCACCCACCGTCACCGGGAACTCCCCTAAATTTTCCTCGCCCTCGCTTCTACCATGATTTTTCCGTCATGGACGGCCTAAAGAATGTCATGCAGGTGCGTCTCCAGCCCGCCCAGGACGAAAAGCCCATTTTCTGTCATGATTTTTTGTCATAGAAGTAGGAGCCCACCACATCTATGATGATACTGGGTTTTTCACAATTATCGTCATAGAAGTGTCATAAGCATGACAGAAAAAAATTCGTTCGGCCCAAAATGTCACGGATGTGTCTTTTTTCGTACTGATGGCATACACTATAGAGCCTATGGCTAAGGCATAGGGGATGACTTTCATCCTTTCTCTTTCTTCTGTCGTGGTCGGGCTTTGAGTCTTACTCAACTTCACACCTTACAACACAGGCAAGAACGCCTTCTTTGACTGATCCATTTTGAACTTCCTCAAAATCTTGTCAAGTTATGTGATTTGTGAAAGTCCTATCAGGCGTCTCGTCTATAGATATTAATGACCAATATGTAAGCAGCTTCACCCAGGTGTTCCATTGAAAAACTCTTGTTCAAATAACCATTTATGCTTTCCAGAAATTCTATATCATTTCCAATCAATAATATGTCATCCACATACAGTATTAGAAATGCTATAGAGCTCCCACTCACTTTCTTATAAATACAAGCTTCTTCATATGTTTGTATAAACCCAAAAGCTTTGCTCACCTCATAAAAGCAAATATTCCAACTCTGAGATGCCTGCACAAGTCCATAGATGCATCATTGGAGCTTTCTTACTTTATTAGCATCCTTAGGGTTGACAAAACCTTCTGGTTGCATCATATACAACTCTTCCTTAAGGAAACCATTAATGAACGATGTTTTGACGTCCATCTGTCAGATTTCATAATCGTAATATGCGGCAATTGCTAACATAATTCTAATGGACTTAAGCATCACTACGAGTGAGAAAGTCTCATCATAGTCAACATCTTGAACTTGTCAGAAACTCTTTGCGAAAAGTTGAGCTTTATAGACGGGACATTACCATCACTGTCTGTCTTCTTCTTAAAAATACATTTGTTCTTAATGGCCTGCTGGTCATCATGCAAGTCCACCAAAGTCCATACGTTGTTTTCATACATGGAACCTATCTCGCATCTCATGGCCTCAAGCCATTTGTCTGAATTCGGACTCATCATTGCTTCTTAATAATTCGTAGGTTCGCCATTGTCCAACAACATGACTTCCAAGACAGGATTACCGTACCACTCTGGAGCGGTACATGTCCTCGTCGACCTACAAATTTCAGTAGTAGCTTGATTCAAAGTTTCATGATCATCATCATTAGCTTCCTCTCCGTCTAGTATATGCATAACGGGAACTTCTTTCTGTGATGTGCGACTTTGCAATTCGTGAGGAGGTATGATTACCTCAGGAAGCTCTACTTTCCTCCCACTCACTTCTTTCGAGAGAAGCTCCTTCTCTAGAAAGGACCCATTCTTGGAAACAAAGATCTTGCCCTTGGATCTATGACTAGGGTATCCTATGAAGACGCACTTCTCCGCTTTGGGTTCGAGCTTATCAGGTTGAAGCCTCTTGACATAAGTGTCGCATCCCCAAACTTTAAGAAACGACAGCTTAGGTTTCTTGCCAAACCATAGAGTGTTGTCTCAACGAATTTAGACGATGCCCTGTTTAAAGTGAATGCGTCTATCTCTAATGCATAACCCCGAAAAGATAGTGGCACAATAGTAAGAGACATCATCATAAAATGCACCATATCCAATAAAGCACGATTACAGCGTATGGACACACCATTACGCTGTGGTGTTCCAGGTGGTGTGGGTTGTGAAAAAATTCCACATTGTCTTAAATGTGTGCCAAACTCGTAACTCAGATATTCACCTCCATGATCAGATCGTATAAACTTTATTTTCTTGTTACGATGATTCTCCACTTCACTCTAAAATTCCTTGAACTTTTCAAATGTTTCAGACTTGTGTTTCGTTAAGTAAATATACCCATATCTACTCAAATCATCCGCGAAGGTAAGAAAATAACTATATCCACCGCGTGCTTCAACACTCATTGGACCGCATATATCAGTATGTATTATTTCCAACAAGTCACTTGCCCACTCCATTGTACCGGAAAATGGGGTTTTAGTCATCTTGCCCATGAGGCATGGTTCACATGTTTCAAATGATTCATAATCAAGTGATTCCAAAATTCCATCAGCATGGAATTTCTTCATTCGCTTTACACCAATATGACCTAAGCGGCAGTGCCACAAGTACATCAGCATGGAATTTCTTCATTCGCTTTACACCAATATGACCTAAGTGGCAGGGCCACAAGTATGTGGTACTATCATTATTAACTTTGCATCTTTTGGCATCAATATTATGAACATGTGTATCCACTACTGCAGGATGCTGCTAACGCGACACTATGATCAGAGACCCTTTGACGAAACTGTGTGTGATGCATTAATCGCAAACGGGGATGTAAAAAACCCGTCAAAAAGATGCAAAACATTTGTGATGGCGGAGACATCAAACGCCGTTCAGATTTTAGTTACGTGTGCGATGCTGGGCATACGGTTGATCCAGCAGAACTGTTTGCAATGAGGAAGAACAACAGAAACGGGCGGCCATATCAATGTGTGTGCGATATACGGCATACAGTTCATTCCGATGAACTGTGTGCTATTAGGGAATGCAACAGAAACGGTCAGCCAGATCAAGGTGTGTGTGATATACGGCATACGGTTCACTCTGACAAACTGTTTTCGATTAGGCAAGAGAATGAAAATGGTTCATCTTAACAAGATGTGTGTGATATGCAGCATTTGCAATGAGCCAAAAGAACACAAACGATTTGTGTAAACCAGATGTGTGTGATACACAGCAAACAACCCACTCGGATGAACTGTTAGCGATGAGAAATTATAACACAGACGGTTACTATAGTAAGTTCGTGTGCGATTCTGTTCGTAGAAAAAACTTTGAAAAATGCAAACTAGTAGCTTGCGGTGGCTAGGAGTATCGCAGACGATGCGTCTGGGAGTACTCGTGTGCGATGATTAGTAAGTTAGACATAATGAACGGCCGCAAGGGTGATATGCTGATCATGGAGTCCGGGAAGACCGTCGTCGGAAGTCCGCCGGCTCAGCCTTTTAGCCTATATTTTATTATAATTGTATGCATAAGTAGGTCATGATAGTTTTGTGCCTTGCGGCATGTGGCATTTTAAATTATCCTGAATATGAAAGACAATTATTAACCATTGCCATTGTAAATTTGCCTCAACGGTGAGCAGAGCGCGTGCACGAACGCCACGGCGAGCAACCACGTGGTCAACCTTCTGGCACCCCATGGGAGACGTGACGACGCATACATAGGACACGATGTTGATATCATGACCATGTGTGATAGTGGGCAGACACGTACACGTACATCCGAGAACAAGGGCCCACGTTTCGGGCTTCCATTGCATGGCATACGGATGATCCAAAAGAACTGTTTGTGATGAGGCAGAACAACAGAAACGGGGCTTTGTAGGCCTAGAACCATCAATAATTTTTGACTTTGTTTCTCGTCACATTGCAGATTACAACGCAATAAGTAATTGCAGATCTGTTCACTCAGATCAAACTACTATGTGTTCACACCGATCAAACTAATATGTGTTCACACTTAACACCAGGCTATAAAAACTACCCACTCGAAAAGTACTTCATAGTTCCTCTCCTGATCACCCACAAAACTGGTCTTCTTGTCAAGTCGTTCCGCCATGAAGAGTAGGAGGAGTTTCGGGTGGACATATAACCAGGCAGCAAAGACCAAGTTCGCGGAAGCACTAGAGAGGTCCCGCCGCGAAGTGGCAGCCGCAGCAGAGATGTCCCGGCGTGATGTGAAACCCTCGAACGAGGTCTCACGGGCACGCGAGGGCTCTCACAAGCACTCTCCTGTGTCGGCAATCGTGACGAGCTGGCGTTGCTGAAGTCCTTGACCGGCAACAAAGACATTCTTGCTGGCCTCATTAAGCAGCAGGAGCTGGTCGACGGCTTGATGAAGCTGCTCGAGATCAGTGATGCCTCGGTTGACAAGGCGATCGGCCTCGTCGAGCAACTCATGGGTGACAATGCGAAGCTCCTCAAGGCGCTCGCCGAGACGGAGGAGGAGGCCGCCGGCTGGAAGATGCTCCATGAGCAGAGTAGTGCCTCGGGGATTAATAAACAAATTCCTCACGTCCACCAATTTATTTTAGAATTTTTGGAGTTACAGAAGTATTCGAGAGTTACAGATTAATACAGACTGTTCTGTTTTTGATAGATTCTGTTTTTCGTGTGTTGTTTGCTCATTTTGATGAATCTATGGGTAGTATCGGGGGGTATGAACCATGGAGAAGTTGGAATACAGTAGATATGACACCAATATAAATAAAGAATGAGTTTGCAACAGTACCTTAAAGTGGTAATTTATTTTGTTATACTAACGGAGCTCATGAGATTTTCTGTCAAGTTTTGTGTTGTGAAGTTTTAAAGTTTTGGGTAAGGATTTGATGGACTATGGAATAAGGAGTGGCAAGATCCTAAGCTTGGGGATGCCCAAGGCACCCCAACATAATATTCAAGTACAACCAGAAGCCTAAGCTTGGGGATGCCCGGAAGGCAGCCCCTCTTTCGTCTTCGTCTATCGGTAACTTTACTTGAAGCTATATTTTTATTCACCACATGATATGTGTTTTGCTTGGAGCGTCTTGTATGATTTGAGTCTTTGCTTTTTAGTTTACCACAATCATCCTTGTTGTACACACCTTTCGGGAGAGACACGCATGAATCATGATTTATTAGAATACTTTATGTGCTCCATTTATATCTTTTGAGCTAGGCAATATTGCTCTAGTGCTTCACTTATATCTTTTTAGAGCATGACGGTGGCTTTATTTTATAGAAATTATTGAACTCTCATGCTTCACTTATATTATTTTGAGAGTCTTTTAGAACAGCATGGTAATTTGCTTGGGTTATAAAACTAGTCCTAATATGATGGGCATCCAAGATGGATATAATAAAAAACTTTCATATAAAGTGCATTGAATACTATGAGAAGTTTGATTCCTTATGATTGTTTTGAGATATGAAGATGGTGATATTAGAGTCATGCTAGTGGAGTAATTTTGAATTTGAGAAATACTTGTGTTGAGGTTTGTGAGTCCCGTAGCATGCACATATGGTAATCGTTGTGTAACAAATTTCAAGCATGAGGTATCTCTTTGATTGTCATCCTTTGTGTGGAGGTCAGGATCGCGCGATGGTTAACTCGTATCAACCCTTACCCTAGGAGCATGCGTGTAGTGCTTGGTTTTGATGACTTGTAGATTTTTGCAATAAGTATGTGAGTTCTTTATGACTAATGTTGAGTCCATGGGTTATACGCACTCTCACCCTTCCACCATTGCTAGCCTCTCTTGTGCCGCGCAACTCTCGCTGGTACCATACACCCACCATTTACCTTCCTCAAAACAGCCACCATACCTACCTATTATGGCATTTCCAGAGCCATCCCGAGATATAATGCCATGCAAATTTCCACCGTTCTGTTTATTATGACACGCTTCATTATTGTCATATTGCTTTGCATGATCATGTAGTTGACATCGTATTTGTGGCAAAGCCACCGTTCATAATTCTTTCATACATGTCACTCTTGATTCATTGCACATCCCGGTACACCGCCGGAGGCATTCACATAGAGTCATATTTTGTTTCAAGTATCGAGTTGTAATTCTTGAGTTGTAAGTAAATAAAAGTGTGATGGTCATCATCATTAGAGCATTGTCCCATGTGAGGAAATAAAAAAAGAGGCCAAAGAAGCCAATTAAAAAAGAGGCCAAAGAAGCCAATCAAAAAAAGAGATAAAAAGAGAGAAGGGGCAATGTTATTATCCTTTTTCCACACTTATGCTTCGAAATAGCACCATGATCTTCATGATAGACAGTCTCTTATTTTTCACTTTCATATACTAGTGGGAATTTTTCATTATAGAACTTGGCTTGTATATTCCAACGATGGGCTTCCTCAAATGCCCTAGGTCTTCATGAGCAAGCAAGTTGGATGCACACCCACTTAGTTTCTTTTTGAGCTTTCATACACTTATAGCTCTAGTGCATCCATTGCATGGCAATCCCTACTCACTCATATTGATATCTATTGATGGGCATCTCCATAGCCCATTGATACGCCTAGTTGATGTGAGACTGTCTCCTCTTTTTTGTCTTCTCCACAACCACCATTATATTCCACCTATAGTGTTATGTCCATGGCTCACGCTCATGTATTGCGTGAAAGTTGAAAAAGTTTGAGAATACTAAAGTATGAAACAATTGCTTGGCTGAAACCGGGGTTGTGCATGATTTGAATATTTTGTGTGACGAAGATGGAGCATAGCCAAACTATACGATTTTGTAGGGATAAGCTTTCTTTGGCCATGTTATTTTGAGAAGATATAATTGCTTTGTTAGTATGCTTGAAGTATTATTATTTTTATGTCAATATTAAACTTTTGTTTTGAATCTTTCAGATCTGAACATTCATGCCACAATAAAGAAAATTTCATGGATAATTATGTTAGGTAGCATTCCACATCAAAAATTCTGTTTTTATCATTTACCTACTCGAGGATGAGCAGGAATTAAGCTTGGGGATGCTTGATACGTCTCCAACGTAATCTATAATTTTTTATTGTTCCATGCTATTATCTTATCTGTTTTGGATGTTTAATAGGCATTTATATGCTATTTTATATTATTTTTGGGACTAACCTATTAACCGAGGGCCCAGTGCCAGCTTCTGTTTTTTTTGCCTATTTTAGAGTTTCACAGAAAAGGAATACCAAACAGAGTTCAAATGGAATGAAACCTTCGCGATGATCTTTCTTGGACCGAAAGCAAACCAGGAGAATTGGTGATGAATTCGGAGACGCAATGAGGCGGCCACGAGGCAGGAGGGCGTGCCCAGGGGGTAGGGCGCGCCCCCACCCTCGTGGGCCCCTCATAGCTCCCCTGGCCTAGCTCCTTCGCCGATATATACTCTTATACCCTGAAAACATCCAGGTGAGCCATGAAACCACTTTTCCACAGCCGCAACCTTCTGTACCCGTGAGATCCCATCTAGGGACCTTTTTCGGCATCCTGCCGGAGGGGGATTCGATCACGGAGGGCTTCTACATCAACACCATTACCTCTCCGATGAAGCATGAGTAGTTTGCCATAGACCTTTGGGTCCATAGTTATTAGCTAGATGACTTCTTCTCTGTCTTTGATTCTCAATACCATGTTCTCCTCGATGTTCTTGGAGATCTATTCGATGTAATATTCTTTTACGGTGTGTTTGCCGAGATCCGATGAATTGTGGATTTATGATCAGATTTTCTATGGATATTATTTGGTTCTTCTCTGAATTCTTATATGCATGATTTGATATCTTTGCAAGTCTCTTCGAATTATCGGTTTAGTTTGGCCTACTAGATTGATATTTCTTGCAATAGGAGAAGTGCTTAGCTCTGGGTTCGATCTTGCGGTGTCCTTTCCTAGTGACAGTAGGGGCAGCAAGGCACGTATTGTATTGTTGCCATCGATGATAAAAGGATGGGGTTTTCATCATATTGCTTGAGTTAATTCCTCTACATCATGTCATCTTACTAAATGTGTTACTCCATTGTTTATGAACTTAATACTCTAGATGCATGCTGGATAGCGATTGATGTGTGGAGTAATAGTAGTAGATGCAGGCAGGAGTCAGTCTACTTGACATGGACGTGATGCCTATGTTCATGATCATTGCCTTAGATATCGTCATAACTATGCGCTTTTCTATCAATTGCTCGGCAGTAATTTGTTCACCCACTGTAATATTTGCTATCTTGAGAGAAGCCACTAGTGAAACCTATGGTCCCCCGGGTCTCTTTTCCATTATATAGAATCTCTTTTTCGTATTATTTAATCTCATTTACTTCTTACTAGTTTCTGATCTATAAACAAAGTACCAAAAATATTTACTTTACCGTTTATCTATCTCTATCAGATCTCACTTTTGCAAGTGACCGTGAAGGGATTGACAACCCCTTTATCGCGTTGGGTGCAAGTTGTTGATTATTTGTGTAGGTATTCAATGAGTTGTATGTTGTCTCCTACTGGATTGATACCTTGGTTCTCAAAACTAAGGGAAATACTTACGCTACTTTGCTGCACCCCTTTCCTCTTCAAGGGAAAACCAATGCAAGCTCAAGAGGTAGCAAGAAGGATTTCTGGCGCCGTTGCCGGGGAGATCTACGTCAAGTCAAGCCATACCAAGTACCCATCATAAACTCTTCTCTCTTGCATTACATTACTCGCCATTCGCCTCTCGCTTTCTTCTCCCCCACCTCCAAAATGAGTTTCGAAAACTTTTGCCTTTTCTTTGTCCCTCTTCCGTTCGGCTCTTTTCGCTTGCTTCTTGTGTGCTTGTGTTTTGGTGTGCCTGTTTACTTTGATGGCGCAGCCAAAGAGCATTGATCCTCACCATAGGAGGTTGGAAGAAATTGAAAATAATGTTAGAAGCATTATGTCTTTGCAATTTGAGGATAATAATTTCTTTAGAAACAAGCTTAAAGAACAAAAAAGTTTTATGGAGTACATAAATAAAGAGCTCGATGATATGTCTAAGGCATTTTATGGTTTAAAATCTCAGTTTGCTCATCTCGAAAATTTAGTAGGCCAAATTTCTGATAAACAAGCCACCTTAGTTAATAAGATGGTCGCTAAACCTGAGGCCCTAAATAATAATGATGAAGATCTAAAAGTGATTGATGTGATGATACGTCCATTTTGCATCATGCTTTTATATCGATATTTATTGCAATATGGGTTGTTACTACACATTATGTCACAATACTTATGCCTTTTCTCTCTTATTTTACAAGGTTTACATGAAGAGGGAGAATGCCGGCAGATGGATCCTGGGCTGGAAAAGGAGCAAAATATTACAGACCTATTCTGCACAACTCCAAAAGTCCTGAAACTCCACGAAAGTCAGTTTTGGAATATATTAAAAATACTGGGCGAAGAAAGCACCAGAGGGGGCCACCCACTGTCCACGAGGGTGGGGGCGCGCCCTACCCCCTGGGCATGCCCCCTGCCTCGTGGGCCACCTGGAAGCCCCCCGATGCCCATCTTCTGGTATAAGGTGTCTTTTTCCCTGAAAAAAATCATAAGAAAGCTTTCGGGACGAAGCGCCTCTGCCTCGAGGCAAAACCAATCTAGGGCTCTGGCGGAGCTGTTCTGCCGTGGAAACAACCCTCCGGGAGGGGGAAATCGTCGCCATCGTCATCACCATCGATCCTCTCATCGGGAGGGGGTCAATCTCCATCAACATATTCACCAGCACCATCTCCTCTCAAACCCTAGTTCATCTCTTGTATCCGATCTTTGTCTCGAAACCTCAGATTGGTACCTGTGGGTTGCTAGTAGTGTTGATTACTCCTTGTAGTTGATGCTAGTTGGTTTATTCGATGGAAGATCGTATGTTTAGATCCTTTATGCATATTAATACCCCTATGATTATGAACGTGAATATGATTTGTGAGTAGTTACGTTTGTTCCTGAGGACATGGGTGAAGTCTTGTTATAAGTAGTCATGTGAATTTGGTATTCGTTCGATATTTTGATGAGATGTATGTTGTCTTTCCTCTAGTGGTGTTATGTGAATGTCGACTACATGATACTTCACCATTGCTTGGGCCTAGAGGAAGGCATTGGGAAGTAATAAGTAGATGATGGGTTGCTAGAGTGACAGAAGCTTAAACCTTAGTTTATGCGTTGCTTCGTAAGGGGCTGATTTGGATCCATATGTTTCATGCTATGGTTAGTTTTACCTTAGCTCTTCTTTCGTAGTTGCGGATGCTTGCGAGAGGGGTTAATCATAAGTGGGATGCTTGTCCAAGGAAGGGCAGTACCCAAGCACCGGTCCACCCACATATCAAATTATCAAAGTAACGAATGCGAATCATATGAGCATGATGAAAACTAGCTTGACGACAATTCCCATGTGTCCTCGGGAGCGCTTTCCTTTATATAAGAGTTTGTCCAGGCTTGTCCTTTGCTACAAAAAGGATTGGGCCACCTTGCTGCACCTTGTTTACATTTTTTTACTTGTTACCCGTTACGAATTACCTTATCACAAAAGTATCTATTACTGATAATTCCAGTGCTTGCAGAGAATACCTTACTGAAAACCGCTTGTCATTTCCTTCTGCTCCTAGTTGGGTTCGACACTCTTACTTATCGAAGGACTACGATAGATCCCCTATACTTGTGGGTCATCAAGACTCTTTTCTCGCGCCGTTGCCGGGGAATGAAGCGCCTTTGGTAGGTGGAATGTGGTAAGGAAAAATTTATATAGTGTGCTGAAATTTACTGTTACTTGTTACTATGGAAAATAATCCTTTGAGGGGCTTGTTCGGGGTATCTTCACCCCGAATAGTAGAGCAAAGAGTTACTCCTCAACCGACTGAACCTACTGAAAATGTTTACTTTGAAATTCCTTCGGGTATGATAGAGAAACTGCTAGCTAATCCTTTTACAGGAGATGGAACCGTACATCCCGATATGCACCTAATCTATGTGGATGAAGTTTGTGGATTATTTAAGCTTGCAGGTATGCCCGAGGATGTTATCAAGAAGAAGTTCTTCCCTTTATTTTTGAAGGGAAAGGCATTGACATGGTTTAGGCTATGTGATGATATTGGATCATGGAACTACAACCGATTGAAACTGGAATTTCATCAGAAGTTTTATCCTATGCATCTGGTTCATCGTGATCGTAATTATATATATAATTTTTGGCCTCGCGAAGGAGAAAGTATAGCTCAAGCTTGGGGGAGGCTTAAGTCCATGTTATATTCATGCCCCAATCATGAGCTCTCAAGAGAAATTATTATTCAAAAAAATTATGCTTGGCTTTCTCTCAATAATCGCTCCATGCTCGATACTTCTTGTACTGGTTCTTTTATGATGAAGACTATTGAATTCAGATGGGATTTATTGGAAAGAATTAAACGCAACTCCGAAGATTGGGAACTCGACAAAGGTAAGGAGTCAGGTATAACACCTAAGTTTGATTGTGTTAAATCTTTTATGGATACCGATGCTTTTCGTGAAGTTAGCACTAAATATGGACTTGACTTTGTGATAGTAGCCTCTTTCTGTGAATCATTTGCTACTCATGTTGATCTCCCTAAGGAGAAGTGGTTTAAATATCATCCTCCCAATGAAGTAAAAGTAGTTGAACCTATTAAAGTTGAAGAAAAGACTATCACTTATAGTGTTGATCCTATTGTTCCTACTGCTTATATTGAGAAACGACCTTTCCCTGTTAGAATAAAGGATCATGCTAAAGCTTCAACAGTGGTTTGTAAGAGTAATGCTAGAACACCTACACCCTCTGAGCAAATTAAAGTTGAACCTAGTACTGCTATGGTTAAGGATCTCTTGGTCTATAATATTGATGGGCATGTTATTTACTTCTGTGATGAAGCTGCTAGAATTGCTAGGCCTGATACTAAAAATAAACATAGACCTGTTGTTGGCATGCCTGTTGTTTCTATTAAAATAGAAGATCATTGTTATCATGGCTTATGTGATATGGGTGCTAGTGTCAGTGCAATACCTTATACTTTATCACTACTGCAGGATGCTGCTAACACGACACTACGATCAGAGAACCTTCGAGAAACTGTGTGTGATGCAATAATCACAAACGGTGGTGTCAGAGAACCGTCAAAAATGTCCAAAACGTTTGCGATGACGTATGCATCAAACACGGTTCAGATTTTGGTTGCATGTGCGATGAAGGGCATACGGTTTAGTTCGATTAACTGTTTGCGATGAGGAGGAACAAAAGAAACGGGCAGCCAGATGAAGGCGTGTGCGATACACAGCATACGGTTCACTCGGATGAACTGTTTGTGATGAGGCGGAACAACAGAAATGGGAAGCCAGATGAAGGTGTGCGCAATATACGGCATACAGTTCACTCGGATGAACTGTTTGCGTTGAGACAAGAGAACAGAAACGGTTCAATATAACAAATACCATAAATATTGCAAGGTTCAAATTCAAAGATTACAACGCCCAAATTCAAACATTGCAAACCGCGTCATTTCTGAAAAGGGATCAGCCGCTGACAAGTCATGTATGGGTTTGACACGATGACTTCCAATTGCTTTGCCATATGCTCTTCTAGTATGAAGTTTGGCATTTTCGGAGGCACTTCCATTCCGCGGTACCTGCCGGCTCTGATAATTATACCATTCATCTTTCCTAATTAAATGCGTGTTCAACCTCAGTACACTTAGCACCTTTGTTATGGCAAGAAAGAACCTAGCGAGTGTAATCTCCGGTAAGGTCCCTCGGTAGGAGTTCAAAGTAATATTTGAGAGATGCAGATCCAGGCATTCGATGTGATTATCATTATAAACATTATCCACCTCCGGGCCTATTATTATCTGCAAAAGAAGAGAACGTGTTAGTGCCTACATGCAGTTTTGAACACTTCTACATGCCCATTTGGTTTGCAGGATTTGTAAAATGCACCAATGTGCCATCTTCAATCTGGCATGATTAACATGGGCATTTGATTACAATCTAGAAACATGTAGCCTTCTTCACAAGAGGTTGGATTGGATGAAAAATTCCCTAAGAAAACTAGTACAGATGAATCCAAAGGAGAAATGCTTATGGACGATTGTAACCATATGAATGAAGCAACCAATATGCGGTGGGGTGTATGTCCTAAAATCCTCCAAAATTCCTTCAGAAATCATAGTACATTGTCATTGTAAACTTGGGAAAAGGTGCAAAAAATTGAACTCCCTTATGGTTAACATTTAACAGGAAAGGAACATCACCTTGATATACAGCTTCTTCAGGCGCGGAAAGCATCTCAGGCAACTGATAACTTGGTCCAGATTGGGGCCGACAGATTCTAGTGCCAAGACCTTCACTGTGCCCAGAGTCTGGGTGAAGCTTCGCTTGATGACAGACGAACATACATCTTCAAAACTAGAAATAACATTGATATAAAGACGGAGAGGTATAAGGCAACTGTTGTACCTGAAAGTTGTAGTATTTGACAGACGAGTAGCCCACCACTTTCAATTTCGGCGCAGAAATGACATTGATTCTTGTTGGACCTTGTTGATCAACTACAAGTAATCTCTCAAGTGAAGGTGTGTCCCGGATGACCATATTGTGGTCCACCTTTTGTGATATCTCGTTGCAGCACCAGCAACACACATAAATAGCCCGGAGAGTCCTGGAGGTGATGTGCAAGGTACTCGACCAATTCATCGCCTGAAGACGAAGGAACTCGAGTGTAGTACAGCCGCGGAGCAGGCGCTCCATGTCATCCTTTGGGATGTGGACGGCGACGAGATTTAGGTGCTTCAGTCGTGGTAGAAAAAGAGCGGGCGCGTCATTAAGGGGGGGTGGCAGTTCATGAACTTGGCGAGGCGCGGCATGGGCGCGAAGCGAAGCATGGATGTTGGCAGCAAGCGCATATGCCCATCATTAAAACTGAGCTTCTCAAGCTGATCTATGGCGGGGGATCGGAACCACTTGTCAAGCTTTGCTCGGTCCTTGCCATTGGAATAGAACTTGCCCATGATAACGCCTTTGATTAGGCCATGGTGACTGCCAAGGATCTAGGAGAACGCATCCAAGCTTTGGCGATAGCCATGGCAGAGCTTGTGGGCGTCGACGAGGTCAACAGGGGTGAGGAGCCATAGGGGGCGCCACCACTGGGAAAGGGCGGTTGTCCTCGCCCGATATTTGATTGGGAGGAGGGATATGATGACTATCAACATATCACCGGGGAGGTTGTTGATGAAGTCTAGGCCTGTTGGAGTCGCTTGTAGTTCTTTCTCGACCCGCCTTCGCTTGTTGGCAGCCTCGTTCTCCACCTCAGCAGCGACGGAAACCTCTGTCTCCGTATTCATGTCGTGCTTCGGTGCTTCAGCAGCCCTGGCATCACCACTACCTCCGATGGGGTGCTTCGGCGGCATCCTCATACACTGACGGCTTTGAGGACTCAGAGCGGCGTCGAGGATGCAGACGGAGAGAGAGGAATTGTGTGTGTGGCGAGGATGGGGGGTGCGGCCGGTCGGCGGCGCCATTAATATAGACCAGTGCGAGCGAGGCGGGCGGCGGTCCAAGGCTGTCTCACTTCCCGGTGAGAACGACTGCTTAATCTCTAGTATGAATGAAATCTATGCTTAACTACTGAATTTTAGTTGCAAAAAATAGCTAGATAGTGCTATTGATTTTTAGCTGCATATTTTGACAAATCGCAGTGTCTTTTGGCTTAGCGCCGAAGTCTGGCTTTAATTTGCATACCGTAATCTGAACCGTTTGCGTTGAAGAGATGCACAGATCCTGCGTTGAACAACTTGTACGCTTCCCGGTGAGCCTGCGCACCGGACTGCGCTCGCACGCCTCCCATTCAGTCAAGAAGTTGTCCACGCGGCACCTCCTATAGCCATTAAAACCAAGACACATGGCGTCACATGAATGGTTAACAGAACCACATGGTTTGAATTATACAAACGTTTGAGATATTAAAGTGGCAGCTATTTTTTCAAAATGCCTTTGTTGGCTTATTCGAGTGCGCCTTCTCTCAAAATGGACACGAAAAATACCACAGCATGTCGGGTGCCATTCCATGATAGCATGCCAAGTTTCATGAATTTCAGACGAGTTTTAGATTAATAAAATTTAAAATCAAAGTATCTAAACGTTTTGCGGGGAATCAATGGTGCCTTGGTGTTTGAAATTCATTCCCATTTCTTGCATGGGACAGCATGCACCCAAGGACACAAATTTGATTTTTCAACCAATTTATATGCACTGGAGCATGCACATGTATTTCAAATTTGAATTATGCACATAAATGCATTGAAAACTCAGTTAATGCATAAAACTGTCCAAACAAACCCCGAAAAATCACAAAAATTGACACAACACTCCTGTTGTTCTATGTTGACACGAGAAAAAAAAATTGAAATCAATAAGAGGCAATGGATATCGTTTCGTCCCCAAAGGTGGGACGTTCCCTATCGAAACCATCATGCTTGTTGTGATAAGCTATAGTTTGTGAGAAGCATATACCCAAACCTGCCCCAAATGGGACAATTTTTGACCACGACATGTTGATGCCGCTCCATGATACCATGCCAAGTTTCATGAATTTCAGACGAGTTTTGGATTTACTAGAATTTAAAAACAAAGTATCTCAATGTTTTGCCAGGAATCAACGGTGCCCTGGTGTTTGAAATTCATTCCCATTAAATGAAGAAAGAGAGGGTTAATTATCATATCATGAAACCGTGTGTCATAATAAATGCTATATATGCTTCTAGGGCCCTGTTTGGTTCATAAGTCCAAGGACTTTCTATAGTCCCAACTAAAAAGTCCCTAGTCCCTAAAAAGTCCCTCCCTGTTTGTTTCCAGGGACTAAAAGTCCCTAGTCCCGCCCTAGAGGTTATTAAATGACCATGTTACCCCTAGTATATAGAATAATAACAACCAAAAAACACCATGGGGCGGCGGGGCCATGGGTGCAGGGAGGGGGAACTGTTGGAAAAGTCCCAAAAAAGACTTTTGTTGAGAGTCTTCTTCATTTAGTCCCAAAAAACAACTTTTAGTCCCTAGTACTCCCTCCTGTTTGGTTAAAAAGTCTCTAAGAGGGACTTTTTCTAGTCCCTACACCAAAAAGTCCATGGAAACAAACACCCCCTACACCAAAAAGTCCCTCCGTCCAGGTTTATTAGGCCTCTCAGCATCACAAGCATGTCCCTTTTTATAAGGCCTCGTTTTGGAAAGGTGCATGCATGCAACCATTTCATTGGTTGCATTGAAAGTCATTGTTGTTGGCGCCATGGCTGGGAAATTAATACACTTCATGCGTGTTTTTTCATTGGCGGCATGCATGTGAGAGAGTGCATTGGGAGTGAAATGGAAGAATTAATGTGCGCAAATTACTATATGTCTTGGTCTAAGAGAAGTTGTCTTTAGGCCTAATAAACCTGGACGGAGGGAGTACTAGTATATGATCGATACTCCCTCCGTCCGGGTTTATTAGGCCTAAAGACAACTTCTCTTAGACCAAGACACATAGTAATTTGATCACATTAATTATTCCATTCCACTCCCAATGCACTCTCTCACATGCATGCAACCAATGAAAAAGCATGCATGAAGTTTATTAATTTTCCAACCATGGCACCAACAATAATGGCTTTCAATGCAACCAATGAAATGGTTGCATGCATGCACCTTTCCAAAGCGGGGCCTTATAAAAAGGGACATGCATGCTTGTGTTCCTGAGAGGCCTAATAAACCCGGACGGAGGGAGTACTAGCTAGCTACCTCTGTAATGCGCGCATAGTGTCATAAGTTAGACTACGTATACCCACAGTGGGAGTAACATAGGTAGTAACATCACACATATCTAGATAAAATAGATGATGTGGCAAGCAATAAATGAAGAAAGAGAGGCATGTGGTAACATAGCTAGTTACTAATTAAGACTAGCCATAGTGCTTAGTAACATACACTAGTAACATACACATATCCCTAGACTATGTTACTACCTTCATAGTGGGTAGTAACATAAGTGTGGTGTCATGCATGCAAAGCTTCATTTATTAGGTTATAGACTCATAGTGCATTGAGACATGTGATGTTACGGTAACTAGCCAAGTTACTCAAACTACCTCTCCTCATTAACTCATTGCCACATAAGCATATTTGCTTAGTTGGACTTGATGTTACTCCTAAAGTTACTCCCGTTGTGTCTAGTCTAATAGTATGAGTAACATCACACATATCAAGGCAAGATAAGTCTATAGCTTAATAAATTAAGTGTTGCGCATGTTACCACACATATGTTACTCCCCACTATAGAGGTAGTAACATGGAGTAGTAACATGGGCATGTTACACTACCCATTGTGGCTAGTCTTAGTATCTTAGGTTGCCTTAATTAATTTCCATGCATGACACAAAGTAGTACAACATTTAATATGAGATATAGTATATCATGATATATGATACCCGGCCCACACCCTCTCTTTCCTCATTTAACGAGCCACATCATCCAAAAAGTCTAGTTGGCATGCATATGATGCCGCTTGATACTCCCAGTACGACCAACCTTAGGGGTGGCCATAGTGGGGGTATCATAGCCGGTGTCATGCACTTGAGAATAGCAAATATGATGATGCGTGGCAAAGAAGCAATTACATATATAGATACTGTAACATATATAATATAAATGTTATACTACTTTGTGTCATGCACATGGCCATAAATACGGTCATCTATGGTATATATATACTAGCTCTATGATACTATATATATATATCATACACTATATAGTATCATATGCATGATACTATAGTATATATGATACTTCCCTACTATACAAAGGCTGGCCATAGTGGTGGTATATATAAAAAAATTGGAGGCGAAACGATGAACTCATGTTTTCATTCAAACAAAAAAATGTTGTTAGTTAATGTAATAGCACACGGTTCACTCACGAAAGCCGTGTGTCCACTAAACCGTGCCCGATGCCCCCCTCCCACGCGCGATCTGAGTCGTGCGTTCTGATTGGCCAGAATCCAAATCCCACGGATCGTACGTCTACACCGTTGGATGCTCCCAGATCCAACGGCGATCCTCATCCCTTTCGACAGCAGATGCAGTTCCGGTTGTGATTTTTTTTATGTGGTTCCTCCTCCGACGACGACTCCTTCACCACCCGGTTACACTGTTAATTAATGTAAATGTTTTGAAATAGCACACGGTTCACTCACGACAGCCGTGTGCCTACCAAACCGTGGCTGATGCCCCCCTCCTTGCTACGCGTGCGATCTGAGTCGTGCGTTCTGATTGGCCAGAACCCAAACCCCACGGATCGTACGTCTTCCCCGTTGGATGCTCCCAGATCGAACGGCAATCCTCATCCCTTTCGACAGGAAATGCGGTCCGCCTAGGAATTGATTTATATGCCAAAATGCACGGTAAATGCCAAAAAATATCTTGCATATAGCACACGAGACCTGAAATGCGCCAGCAAATCAAACCCGTGGTATAATGGTGATTGCTTAACATGGGAAAATTTTCGAGGCGAAACAATGAACTCACGTCTTCATTTCAAAATTAGTACGTCTTCATTTCAAACGAAATTTTTCTCTTTGTGCACATGAGCGCTTAGAGGCAACCGTTTGCATAGGCCTTTCCGCGCGGCGACCGGGGATATTTTCCACCCTTTTCACCTAGGCTGCCAACACCCCCCCACGGCCCGCCCATGTTTCACTCAACTAGTCCACCCAATCTTCATCGCCAGCTCCCCCTTCCCCAGATCCACATCAGAACCCTCTCCAGCGCCGGCGTGCTCACCACGCCCGTGTGCCCGCTCTTCGGCGTCAAGCCTACCTCCACTACCGTTTCCAACATGCGGCTGCCCGCGCCTCGCCGTCTTCATTTGCTCGCCAACCACCCTCGAGCATATCAATGCTGTAATCCTCGCCTCTCCTGTGGTCCAGCCAGGTTTGCATTAAGAATACTGTTAGTTACTGCTCTCCATCGCGGTGAGGCATATTTACTCGCAATCCCTCTTCCTATTTCATTCCGTATGTTCCCAAATTGGCTATAAAATAACGGAGAGCGTATATATGTTAATTATCTACCTTCCGAACTAGAACATATAAGCTGTATCTGTTCCAATAAGTTACTGCCGATTTACGGATTGCGGGCGCCCGAGTCACACAAACTTAACAATTTAGCCGTACATTTTCTAAATTATTGCATGACATGTTTAGAAAGCTTGATACCAAGTTGTTAGTTTTATGCTTATCCTCCTTTCCTGAGTTTCGCATGTGTTCTCTGTAGATGCCGAGTAGCAGCGACAGCACTCATGCTTCAGGCGATGTATCTTCATCTGATTCCGACAACCCTATGTCTTCAGAAGATGGTGAGGGATCAAGTAATCTTGAACGGGATAGAGCTGCAGCAATTACACTTCCGTTCAGGACACGGAGGTACGCTCCAAGGAAGCCCACACACCAGCCTAAAGGTGTATATGAAGTAACTGAGATCGATATAAAGTCTTGGGCTCCAACTAAACCAGATAAAGCACGCACGAGGTTCAGGAGTGTGTGTGGATTTGTTGGCAGGGCAAGGCTCAACATAAATGATGTCTACTACACAACCTTCTTCTTGTAGATGTTGTTGCGCCTCCAAGTGCAGAGGTTTGTAGGACAGTAGCAAATTTCCCGCAAGTGGATGACCTAAGGTTTATCAATCCGTGGGAGGCGTAGGATGAAGATGGTCTCTCTCAAACAACCCTGCAACCAAATAACAAAGAGTCTCTTGTGTCCCCAACACACCCAATACAATGGTAAATTGTATAGGTGCACTAGTTCGGTGAAGAGATGGTGATACAAATGCAATATGGATGATATATATAGGTTTCTATAATTTGAAATTATAAAAACAGCAAGGTAACTAATGATAAAAGTGAGCACAAACGGTATTGCAATGCTAGGAAACAAGGCCTAAGGTTCATACTTTCACTAGTGCAAGTTCTCTCAACAATAATAACATAACTGGATCATATAACTATCCCACAACATGCAACAAAGAGTCACTCCAAAGTCACTAATAGCGGAGAACAAATGAAGAGATTATGGTAGGGTATGAAACCACCTCAAAGTTATCCTTTCTGGTCGATCTATTCAAGAGTCCGTAGTAAAATAACACAAAGCTATTCCTTCGGCCCAGGCCTCCAATTTGGTGGATGGCTCTCCTCTCTCCCTCCCCTCCCTGGCGGCGCTCCCCTCCACCTCTCCTCTCCAATTTGGTGGATGGCTCTCCTCTCTCCCTTCCCTCCCCTGGCGGCGCTTCCCTCCCCCTCTCCTCCTCTGGTGGCGCCGTCGCCATGTTTGTCCTCCCCCCTCCTCCCCGTCGACTCCTTCTCGCTCCGCCCTGGCGTCGCTCCCCTCTCCGTCTCCCGTCCCGGCGCCCTCGCCCCACGCCGCCCTCCCCGCTCCCTTTCGGGCCAACAGGTTCTGGGATTCGGAGGACTCGGGGTCGGACTCCGATGCCTACCTTTCTCCTCCTCGTCCGGTCCCTGTGGGAGGTCTCCCCGTCGCTTCGGCCCCGGGTCGCCGTCGGAAGTTTGCGCCTGGTGGGCGCGGGCGGCTCCCCGACGTCACGGTGGTGATGGATGGCTGGCACCACGTTTCCTGTAGGCGTCGCCGTGCTCCGGCCTGGTCTCCGGATCCGGGGATCCTGGGCTCTGGTGGGGACGGGGGTTCGGTGTCTGCGCCGCCCTCTCCTTTCCCCCCTCCGATGCACTCCTCCGCCTGTGCTTCTTCGGGTGGGCCGGCTCCGGCTCGGTCGATGGTGGCGGCGTCGCCGTCTGACCTAGATCTGGCGTTGGGGGCTGCGGGAGGGGCCGTTTCTGGGCCACGGGCCCTTGTTCCGCCTGTTGGGCCTGGTGGGCCTGGGTCGGTGCCCTCCCTGAGCTGTGTGTCTGTTTTCCCTCCCCTCCCTCTCCTGGTCTTTGGGCCGCGGAAGGCCCAGGCCCAGCCCCCCTCCCTCCCCCCTCGGCCCTCTCTATCGGCCCGGGCCTGGCTCGGTCCGGGTATTTATGGATCCGGAAGGGTTTGGCTCCCACATTTCTAGGGTTCCCTGCCTCCTCCTCTGACCTGCGCCGTCTCCGCTCCCCCATCCGCTTCTTTCCCAGATCTGCTCCTCCCCTCCCCTCTCCCATTCGTTTGCGGCGGTGGTCCTGATGGATCGCTCGCGCGGGTCCTCTAGCGAGGCCATCTCCGGCCAGAAGCGGGGGCGTGATGGCTTGGGCGAGGCGGTGGCAGATCTGGAGTATGAGGCCGCGCTGCGCTCCAAGCTCCAGGCGTCGCGTGCTCCAGTGGCGGGGTCGGCGGCGGCGGCGGCCGGTTCTCCCTCGCTTGCCTCTGGGTCCGGGCAGGCGGATCCCTCGGTGCTGCCTGGATCTGCTTCGGCTCCTGCTGATCCATGGGAGGTGGTGGCTGCGGGTAGCCGCGCTGGCTCTTCTGGCCCGGCTCCGCCGCCTCCTCCGCGTGGTGCTGCGCCCTAGGGAGGCGGTCCGCTACATGCTCCGGCGGCTGCTGGTGGGCGTCCGTCACGCTTCGTCCCTCGGGGTGCGTCGGGGGCGCCGGTTGGCCGTCCCGTGGGGGCCGCTGCTGGGCGGGGTGCCGGATCTGGGTTCGGCGCGGCTGGTGATGGCATTCTCCCCCCTCCCCCTCTTGGTTCTGGGCGTGCTCCCCCTCAGTCCCAGGTCGCCAATCCTACTCTCACCTGCTTCGCGTGTCACTGTCCTGGTCACTTCCAGTCTCGCTGCCAAAAACCCCCCTTCTGCCTCATCTGTAGAGAAGATGGTCACCTCATTGTGGACTATCAGAACAGATCCAAACCTCCTGCCTTTGTCCATTATGGTCTTGGTCTACCTGGGTGCTCCTTCTTTGCCCTAGATCGGGAGGTCCCTGCTGTTTCTCCTATCCCTGCGCTCTCCAACTCCGGCATTATTTCTGTCCAATCCAAATGCATTACCCCTCAGATCCTTCTCGATGAGCTTCAGTTGTGGGATGAGGGGGGGTGGGATTGGCAAATCCGTCAGCTTTCGGATTTTGAGTTTGCTGCGACTTTCCCATCCAAGGAGAGCCTCTGGATGATATCCTCCTGCACTAGCTTTACTCTCCCTCTTAATCAACTGGTAGTGTCGGTCAAGGCTACGTCTAATGGCTCCAAAGCTATCTCCTCCCTGTCTGATGTATGGGTTCTAGTTGATGATGTCCCTCCTGTTCTACGTCCACGACTTTTCTGATGGCTTTCGGGGTGCTTATCGGCAAACCTATTGAGGTTGATCAAGAATCGCTGGCTATCCTCGGGCTGGTCTGTCTGCGGGTGTGGTGTGTTGATCCTCTTTGTATCTGTGGCTCAATCAACGTCTTCCCCTTGGCTGGAGGCTTCCGGCTCAGAGTGCGGGTGGAGGGTGACTCGGGCGCGGTGTCGCCTCCGCCTCCCCTCCCCGCCTCCTGCTTCCGGCAACGATGACAAGAGCAAGGACGATGACGGCTTACCAGAAGATTCTATGCACGGCAATGACCATCACTTTACCCAGTCGGAGTGGGATGGGCTCTCTCCAGAGGATCAGGATATGTTGAAGGAGAATGCTTCGGCTGGTGGGGGGCCAAAGACTCGCTGCCGGACTTGGTTGGAGGGGCCGCGGCTTCTGGTGGGGCGAAGGGAACACCATTCTCGGTGGTGTGCTCTAACCTTCCGGCCCGCCCTGCCTCTCCTTCCCTTTCGGGCATCGAAGATTTGCCCCCGGCCGGTCCCTTGGCCTCGAAAAAGAAGAAGTCGTCCGTGAAGAAGTATTCCGCCAAAAGCAGGGCGTCAGGTGACTCAAGGCATTCTGCGGTTGGTCTATGCCGGAGGCTGGATGCTGATCTGCGTACGGCCTCGGGCCCTTCTTCTGCTGCGGCGTCTCCCTGTCGTGCCCGCCCTGCGCCGTTGCACTCGTCGGCGTCCACGGCCCGCAAGAGTGGTCGTGTCTCCGACAGTGGCGAGCGGGTTGCTGATCGGGCTGCTCGGCGTGCGGTGGCTCGGGATCTGCCTCCTTCAGGTGCGTGTCCATGCCCCTCCTCTCCTAACCCCTCTGTTCATTCTCCAGTTCGGTTAGTGCTTCAGTCTCAATCCGATGATCATTTGCTTCGTATCTTAGAAGATGTTGGTATTTCTTATGATGCTAGTTTGGGTTCTCCTTCTTCCTTGCTTGGCATTATTAGCGAAAACGAAATAGCTCAGGCTGACATTGCTAAAGCCAAGGAGGCTGGGTTGGGATCTTCTACCCCACTGGTTGTGGCCAGTGGGGATGGGGAGGGAACTGATAGGGGTCAGGCTCCCTCGGCTGTGTCTAAGTGTGGGGCTAGTAAACGTGCTAAATCCTGCATGGCTCCTAGCAGGTCGAGCCTTCGCATTAAAAACCTCTCTTTTAGATGAAGGCTTTATTCTGGAATATTAGGGGTTTCGGCGCTAGGGGGCGCAGGGACCAGCTAAAAGACATGGTTCGTTCTGAAAATATTGATATTATTGGTCTAGTTGAGACTCTTAACCCTTCTTTCTCCCCAAATGAGCTCTCCGCCGTATCTGGGATTGATAGATTTGATTGGAATTTTGTGGCTTCTGTTGGACATTCGGGGGGTATCCTCCTTGGCACAAAGAAAGACATGTTCGATTTTGTCGCTTTTGACCATGGGATATTTTGGGCTAGCACGATCGTGTCTCACCGTACCCTTAACTCTTTACTAGAAATCATGGTGGCATATGGTCCGGCTGACCACTCTTTGTCTTATATTTTTCTGGATGAACTTCGAAATAAAATAGATGCCTGTCATCTGCCGCTACTTATTGGGGGAGACTTTAACCTGATGCGCTATCCTTCGGATAAGAGTTCCTCTAACTTCTCGTGGCCACTGGCCGACGCCTTTAATGCTTTCATCAGAGACACGGCGATTCGTGAAATCCCTAGGGTTGGGGCCCGTTTCACCTGGACGAATCACCAAAACTCTCCCATTCGATCTGTCCTCGATCGGGTTTTCTTTTGTTCTAGATGGGACTCGATGTTTCCCCGTGCCATTCTTAGAGCCCTGGCTATAGTGGGCTCGGACCATTCTCCTCTAATTCTTGATGATGGTAATCGTGCGGTGTCCTTTCCAAGGTTTCAGTTCGATGCTTCCTGGCTCCTAGTGGAGGGTTTTGCTAACTTGATGGCGCAAAAGATTTCGACTTTCCTGTCTTCTAACCGTCGCTCTTTTGGTCTGATGGACGACTGGCATCAGTGCTCCTACTTTCTCCGTAAATTTCTCCGTGGGTGGTCTAAAAATCACTTTGCTGAGTCAAGGCGTGACAAAGCTAGGCTGGCTGCTCAAATTGGCGCGCTTGATGCTCGTGCGGACGGCACTGGCCTCTCCCCCGCCGAGTGGCAGATCCGGTACGGCCTTGAAGAGGCCCTGTTGGTTATCCATCATCAGGAGGAATTGTATTGGAAGCAAAGAGGCACTATTAACTGGACTTTAAAGGGTGACTCAACCACGTCCTACTTCTTTGCTATCGCGAATGGTAGGCGTCGACGATGCTTGATTGATAGCCTCCTTATCGATGGTGTCAGGGTTTCTGATCAATCTGCGATTATGCAACACGTGGTCCATTTCTTCTCCACTCTCCTCTCCGCTAAACCTGAGGTGGGTTTTAGGTTGGCTCCTTCCTTCTGGACCCCCGACGAGCAGATTTCGAGCAATGAGAACGAGGGACTGATGATCCCTCTTTCT
Source organism: Triticum aestivum (assembly GCF_018294505.1). Classification (NCBI taxonomy): domain Eukaryota; kingdom Viridiplantae; phylum Streptophyta; class Magnoliopsida; order Poales; family Poaceae; genus Triticum; species Triticum aestivum. The sequence goes on from NC_057805.1 coordinate 332,665,062, forward strand.
GAAGAGGAGATTTTTGAATCAATCCGATCTGCCAACTGTAACGCGGCATCTGGGCCTGATGGCTTCTCCATCCCTTTCTTTCCACAATTCTGGCCACAGCTAAAGGGCCTCATTCTGGCGATTATACAAGGTTTTTGGCTGGGAACTGTTGACATTTCTAGACTGAACTACGCGGTGCTCACTCTCATTCCTAAAATCAAAGGGGCCGATCTGATTTCCCAATTCAGGCCCATCGCCTTAATCAATAATTTCGCGAAGCTCCTGGCTAAGGGACTGGCTACCAGGCTCTCTCCGATCGCCCATCGTGTCATCAGTCCTTCCAATCTGCTTTTGTAAAAGGTAGATTTATTCTAGATGGTGTTCTTTGCTTGCATGAGATTGTCCATGACTTCCATTCCAAGGGAACTAAGGCAGTGGTTCTCAAACTTGACTTCGAGAAGGCTTACCATTCTGTGAGCTGGAACTTCCTTTCCCAAGTTCTTCTTGCTAAAGGTTTCGAGGGTGCGGTGGTCCATCGTTTGATGCAGCTGGTATCGGGAGGCCATACGGCTGTGTCGGTCAATGGGCAGATAAGCAATTTCTTTGCCAATGGCAGGGGCCTTAGACAAGGAGAGCCGGCTTCCCCCCTTCTCTTTAACTTCGTTGCGGATGCTCTCTCTCACATCCTTTCTCGGGCAGCTCTGGCTGGTCACATTTTGCCTGTTAGCTCTCACCTGATTCCCAATGGCATCGCTTATCTTCAATACACGGGCGACACCATTATTATGGTCAAACTTGATGAGGCTAGCCTCACGCATCTGAAATTCCTCCTTCTGTGCTTTGAAGCGTTATCTGGTCTTAAAATCAACTTTTCGAAGAGCGAAGTTTTTGTAACTAGGGTCTCTGACCCTGAAGCTCAGAGAGTGGCGCATCTTCTGAACTGCTCTCTTGGCTCATTCCCTTTCAAATACATGGGTCTCCCAATCTCCCCTCTTAAGCTCTTGGCTAAAGATTTCGCTCCGATAGTGACCAAAGTAGGGAACAGGGTATTACCGTGGAGAGGCCGCTATAATTCTCAGGCGGGCAAGGTTGCCCTTACTAATGCCTGCCTATCCTCCTTTCCAATGTTTCTAATGGGCTTTTATCTCCTATCCGGAGGGATACACGCAGGCTTAGACAAGCACAGGGGTGCCTTTTACTGGAACTCCTCTGACATTAAACACAAATATAGGATGGTAAAATGGGATCTCATCTGTAGGCCTAAGAACATGGGGGGCTTAGGTATCATTAATACGGTGGTCATGAACAAGTTCCTCATGATAAAATGGTGGTGGAAAATAATGTCACTCGAGGAGCGCCCCCTCTGGCTATCTTTTCTCAAAGCTAAATATTTCCCTTCCTCGAGCCCCATGCTTGCCTCATCCTCGGGTGGTTCACAGTTTTGGCGTCAGCTTGTTAAAGTTCGCCCGATCTTTCAGTCCCTCGTTAAGTTTGTAGTTAGGAATGGCAAGTCCACTCGCTTTTGGTTAGATTGGTGGGTAGGTGACACCACCCTCGCGGTGGCCTTCCCGACCTTGTTTTCGTATTGCTCTGCTCCGGAGATCTCTATCTTTGAGCTCTTGGTTAACAATTGGGACCTAACTTCCAGCGATCGCTTTCTCCTGCGGAGTTGGATGATTGGCAACGTCTTACTGCCTGCTTCCCCTTGCTCTCGGAGGAAGACGAATCGGTAGTCTGGCCTCACTCCTCCTCTGGTCGCTTTTCAGTCAAGTCTGCATACGCCAAACTTATTTCTGGCGCCCATACAGTGAAATTCAAGGATATCTGGTTGGCCCGCATTCCTCCTAAGATCAAAATTTTCATGTGGCAAGCTTTCCGTCGTAAATTACCTGCGGCTGATCAAATTAGGAAGAGGAATGGTCCGGGCTCTGATAGATGCGCTTTATGTGGGGCAGTTGAAAATACGGAGCACATTTTTTTCATTGCTCGCTGGCCAAATTTCTTTGGAGTTGTATTAGACATTGGCTTCATGTTAATTGGAACCCATCCTCCTTCGAGGACCTGCGGCGTTGTCTTAATTCCTTATGTGGTTGGTCTAAGAGGGTGTTCTGGGTTGGCTGGGCAGCGATCTGTTGGTCGCTGTGGACTACTAGGAACAAGTTTACTATTGAACACATCTTTCCGGCTAACCCTGTGAGCTGCTTATTTAAAGCCAATGTCTTTTTGCAGCAGTGGAGATTATTGTCTAAGGAAGTGGACCTTGAGGCGTTCAACGACATGCTATCTAAGATGAGGTCTAGGCTTCTTCCCTGCTACGGCGATCTAGGGCGATGGCTTAGTTTACTGTTCTTTTGGTTTCAAGGCTGGCCTGCGTGCCTCGATTGGCTTGGTTGCCATGTATTCGTACTTCTTAACTGCTGCTCTACTTCTGTGCTGTCTGGATGGTTGTGTCGTGACTCTGCCTGTTGGCTTTATTTATAAATTCGGGCGTATGCCTTTTCTCTAAAACAAGCTATTCTTTCCGTTCGATCTATCATAGAGTTCGTACTAGAATAACACCTTAAGACACGAATCAACCAAAACCCTAATGTCACCTAGATACTCCAATGTCACCTCAAGTATCCATGGGCATGATTATACGATATGCATCACACAATCTCAGATTCATCTATTCAACCAACACAAAGTACTTCAAAGAGTGCCCCAAAGTTTCTACCGGAGAGTAAATACGAAAACGTGTGCCAACCACTATGCATAAGTTCACAAGGTGAACCCACAACTTGATCACAAAAACATACATCAAGTAGATCACGTGAATATCCCATTGTCACCACAGATAAGCACGGCAAGACATACATCAAGTGTTCTCAAATCCTTAAAGACTCAATCCGATAAGATAACTTCAAAGGGAAAAATCAATCCATTACAAGAGAGTAGAGGGGGAGAAACATCATAAGATCCAACTATAATAGCAAAGCTCGCGATACATCAAGATCGTGCCAAATCAAAAACACGAGAGAGAGAGAGAGAGAGAGATCAAACACATAGCTACGGGTACATACCCTCAGCCCCGAGGGTGAACTACTCCCTCCTCGTCATGGAGAGCGCCGGGATGATGAAGATGGCCACCGGTGAGGGATCCCCCCTCCGGTAGGGTGCCGGAACAGGGTCCCGATTGGTTTTTGGTGGCTACAGAGGCTTGCGGCGGCGGAACTCCCAATCTATTGTGCTCCTCGATATTTTTAGGGTATATTGATATATATAGGCGAAAGAAGTCGGTCAGGGGAGTCACGAGGGGCCCATGAGGGTGGGGGCGCACCCAGGGGGTAGGGCGTGCCCTGGACCCTCGGCCACCTCGAAGCTTCCCTGATGTCTACTCCAAGTCTCCTGGATTGCTTCTGTTCCAAAAATAACTCTCCCGAAGGTTTCATTCCGTTTGGACTCTGTTTGATATTCCTTTTCTTCGAAACACTAAAATAGGCAAGAAAACAGCAATTTGGGTTGGGCCTCCGGTTAGTAGGTTAGTCCCAAAAATAATATAAAAGTGTATAATAAAGCCCATAAACATCCAAAACGGGTAATATAATAGCATGGAACAATCAAAAATTATAGATACGTTGGAGATGTATCAAGCATCCCCAAGCTTAATTCATGCTCATCCTCGAGTAGGTAAATGATAAAAACAGAATTTTTGATGTGGAATGCTACCTAGCATATTTCTCAACGTAATTTTCTTTATTGTGGCATGAATGTTCAGATCCAAATGATTCAAAATAAAAGTTCATATTAACATAAGAATGGTAATACTTCAAGCATACTAACAAGTAATCATGTCTTATCAAAATAACATAGCCAAAGAAAGCTTATCCCTACAAAATCATATAGTTAGGCTATGTTTCATTTTCGTCACACAAAATACTCCCATCATGCACAACCCCGGTTTCAGCCAAGCAATTGGTTCATATACTTTTAACGCACTTCAGCTTTTTCAATTCTCATGCAATACATGAGCGCAAGCCATGGATATAGCACTATATGTGGAATAGGATGGTGGTTGTGAAGAAGACAAAAAGGGAGAAGAGAGTCTCACATCAACTAGGCGTATCAACGGGCAATGGAGATGCCCATTAATAGATATCAATGTGAGTGAGTAGGGATTGCCATGCAACGGATGCACTACAGCTATAAATGTATGAAAGCTCAACAAAAGAAACTAAGTGGGTGTGCATCCAACTCGCTTGCTCACGAAGACCTAGGGCAATTCGAGGAAGCCCATCATTGGAATATATAAGCCAAGTTCTATAATGGAAAATTCCACTAGTATATGAAAGTGACAACATAGGAGACTCTTTATCATGAAGATCATGGTGCTACTTTGAAGCACAAGTGTGGAAAAAGGATAGTAATTAACATTGTCCCTTCTCTCTTTTCTCTCATTTTTTTTGTTGGGCATGTTTGGCCTCTTTTTTTCTTTGGGCTTCTTTGGCCTCTTTTATTTTTATAAAGTCTGATGTCTCATCCCGACTTGTGGGGGAATCATAGTCTCCATCATCCTTTCCTCACATGGGACAATGCTCTAATAATGAAGATCATCACACTTTTATTGATTTACAAGTCAATACTTAGAACAAAATTTGACTATATGTGAATGCCTCCGGTGGTGTATCGGGATATGCAATGAACCAAGAGTGACATGTATGAAAGAATTATGAAGGTGGCCTTGCCACAAATACGATGTCAACTACATGATCATGCAAAAGCAATATGACAATGATGGAGCGTGTCATAATAAACGGAATGGTGGAAAGTTGCATGGCAATATATCTCGGAATGGCTATGGAAATGCCATAATAGGTAGGTATGGTGGCTGTTTTGAGGAAGGTAAATGGTGGGTGTATGATACCGGCGAAAGTTGCGCGGCATAAGAGAGGCTAGTAATGGTGGAAGGGTAAGAGTGCGTATAATCCATGGACTCACATTAGTCATAAAGAACTCATATACTTATTGCAAAAGTTTATTAGCCCTCGAAGCAAAGTACTACTACGCATGCTCCTAGGGGAAGGGTTGGTAGGAGTTAACCATCGCGCGATCCCGACCTCCACACATAAGGCAATCAAAAGAGCACCCCATGCAACAAATTTGTTACACAACTTTTACCATACGTGCATGCTACAGGACTTGCCAACTTCAACACAAGTATTTCTCAATTTCATAATTACCCAACTAGCATGACTCTAACATTACCACCTTTATATCTCAAAATGATTATCAAGTATCAAATTGATCATAGTGTTCAATGCACTTTCTATGATAGTTTTTATTATACCCAACTTGGATGCCCATCATATTAGGACCAATTTTATAACCAAAGCAAATTACCATGATGTTTAAGACTCTCAAAGTAATATAAGTGAAGCATGAGATTTCATCTATTTCTTCAAAATAAAACCACCGCTGTGCTCTAAAAAGATATAAGTGAAGCACTAGAGCAAATGACAAACTACTCCGAAAGATATAAGTGAAGATCAATGAGTAGTCAAATAATTATGCAACTATGTGAAGACTCTCTAACATTTAAGAATTTTAGATCTTGGTATTTTATGCAAACAGCAAGCAAAACAAAAAAAATGACATTTCAAGGATAGCACACATCATGTGCAGAAGCAAAAACTTAGGTTCAACCCATACTAACCGATAATTGTTGAAGAAGAAAGGTGGGATGCCTACCGAGGCATCCCCAAGCTTGGATGCTTGAGACTTCTTGAAATATTATCTTGGGGTGCCTTGGGCATCCCCAAGCTTGAGCTTTTGTGTCTCCTTAATTCCTTTTATATCACGACTTCCCTACATCTCAAAAACTTCATCCACACAAACTCAACAAGAATTCGTGAGATAAGTTAGTATAAATCAACGCAATAACCTTATCATTCTCTACTGTAATAAATCACTAAAATTATTATTCAACATTGCATACTAAATGCCTCTGCATATTTAATACTCCTATCCTCAAAGAATCATTAAACAAGCAAACATAACAGCAATCTGCCAAAACAGTACAGTTTGTAAAGAATGCAATATTCATCATACTTTCCTAACTCCAAAAATTATGAGAAAAATACTACACTGTAGAAAATTTATCAGATCTTATTTTGCAAAAAGTTTCAACAATTTATCACATTCTGACTTTTCTAGGGAATTTTTGCAACATCGATAAACTTTCTGTTTTCAAACAGCAACATGTATACTTGCAAAATAAGCATGGTAAAGGCTATCCTTGACATTTTTATTGAAAATAAAGATGCAAAACATTATTCTAAATAACAGCAAGCAAATACTAACAAAAGAAAATGACGCTCCAAGCAAAACACATATCATGTGGTGAATAAAAATATAGCTCCAAGTAAAGTTACCGATGAACGAAGACGAAAGAGGGGATGCCATCCGGGGCATCCCCAAGCTTAGGCTCTTGGTTGTCCTTGAATATTACCTTGGGGTGCCTTGGGCATCCCCAAGCTTAGGCTCTTTCCACTCCTTATTCCATAGTCCATCGAATCTTTACCCAAAACTTGAAAACTTCACAACACAAAACTCAACAGAAAGCTCGTAAGCTCTGTTAGTATAAGAAAATAAAAACCAACACTTGGGTACTGTTGTGAACTTATTCTAAATTCATACTGGTGTAATATCTACTGTATTCCAACTTCTCTATGGTTCATACCCTCCGATACTACTCATAGATTCATCAAAATAAGCAAACAACACAATGAAAATAGAATCTGTCAAAAACAGAACAGTCTGTAGTATTCTGTAACTAACGTATACTTCTGTAACTCCAACAATTCTGATATAAATTGGTGGACCTGAGGAATTTGTCTATTAATGATTTTCAAAAAGAATCAACCTAAAATCACTCTCCAGTAAAAAAAATGGCATCTAATCTCGTGAGCGCTAAAGTTTCTGTTTTTTACAGCAAGATCGCATAAACTTCACCCAAGTCTTCCCAAAGGTTCTACTTGGCACAAACACTAATTAAAACATAAAACCACATCTAAACAGAGTCTAGATGAATTATTTATTACTAAACAGGAGCAAAAGCAAAGGAAAAAAGTAAAATTGGGTTGCCTCCCAACAAGCGCTAACGTTTAACGCCCCTAGCTAGGCATGATGATTTCAATGATGCTCACATAAAAGATAAGAATTGAAACATAAAGAGAACATCAAGAAGAATATTACTAACACATTTAAGTCTAAACCACTTCCTATGCATAGGGATTTTGTGAGCAAACAACTTATGGGTACAATAATCAACTAGCATAGGAAGGCAAAACAAGCATAACTTTAAAACTTTAAGCACATAGAGAGGAAACTTGATATTATCGCAATTCCTACGAGCATATGTTTCTCTCTCATAATAATTTTCAGTAGCATCATGAATGAATTCAACCATATAACCAGCACCTAAAGCATTCTTTTCATGATCTACTTGCATAGAAATTTTACTACTCTCCACATAAGCAAATTTATTCTCATGAATAGTAGTGGGAGCAAACTCAACAAAATAACTATCATGTGAAGCATAATACAATTGAAAATTAAAATCAAGATGAAAAGTTTCATGGTTATCTTTATTCTTTATAGCATACGTGTCATCACAATAATCTTTATAAATAGGAGGCATGCTTTCATCATAATGAATTTGCTCATCAAAACTTGGGGGACAAAAAATATCATCTTTATCTTTAGCATCATGGATATTCAAGGAATTCATACTAACAACATTGCAATCATGCTCATCATACAAAGATCTAGCACCAAACATTTTAATGCATTCTTCTTCTAGCAATTGAGCACAGTTTTCCTTTCCATCATTTTCACGAAAGATATTAAAAAGATGAAGCGTATGAGGCAAACTCAATTCCATTTTTTGTAGTTTTCTTTTATATACTAAACTAGTGATAAAACAAGAAACTAAAAGATTCGATTGCAAGATCTAAAGATATACCTTCAAGCACTCACCTCCTCGGCAACGGCGCCAGAAAAGAGCTTGATGTCTACTACACAACCTTCTTCTTGTAGACGTTGTTGGGCCTCCAAGTGCAGAGGTTTGTAGGATAGTAGCAAATTTCCCTCAAGTGGATGACCTAAGGTTTATCAATCCGTGGGAGGCGTAGGATGAAGATGGTCTCTCGCAAACAAACCTGCAACCTGTAACATCCCAAATTTTCAATTTGGAATGTTATACATTAGATCATCATGCATAGCATATTTTATTGCATTTCGTTTTGCGATCCTCGAAAATTCTAAGCAACTCAAGGACCCACGGAGAGAGTTGGGGATTTCACGTTTTTCATATTTGAATTCTATCAAATATTGAAACGAGGATCATTTGTTTTAATTATTTTCTCTCCAAAAATGTTTCATATTCAAAATATATGAGAGGGGATAATATGACTTCTCCAAAAATAATGAAATATTGGAGGAAAATATTAAAAACAAATATTTGATTTTATTCGGATTTCATTTCTATTTTATTTGCCAAGGAAAAATTTGTGTTTTTCCAAATTGCATTTTAGGCCCAAATAAATGTTCTTCTTGTCCGGCTTGTTTTTAGAGGACGGGGAAAATTTATTTCGGGATTTTTGGAGTCCATTTAGTATTTATTTTATTTGTTTTTTTGCGTGGAATATAAAAAGAAGGCAGCCGACCTACCGGGCCGTGTCCAGCTAGGACTCTCGGCCCGGCCGGCCCTTATAAGCCGGGAGGCCACCCCGCAGCCCAGCCCAAGCCGCCCCGCCGCCCAAACCCTAGCACCGCCCCGCCGCCGCCCGACGCCTCCCGCCGCCGCCCGGAGCCCCGCCGCCCGCCGGAGCCGCCCCGCCGCCGCTGTCCCGCCGCCCGAGGTAGCCGCCGCCGCCGCCGGTTTCCGCGGGAAAACCGTCCGGTTTACGTTCGGTTTGTTTGGTTTTTTTTAAACCCTAGATCTGTTTTTTTAGATCGGTTTTATTTTTATTTTTTCGGTTTAGTTTATTTAGCGAACGCCCGTTCGTACGTTCGTTTTAACGAACGGTTTTCGTCGTTTAGCCGCAGACAGCGAACGTTCGTTCGTTAGCCTGTTCGTCAGTTTTTCTTTTTCTCGGAATTTTGGCGATTATTTTCGATCGCGATTTCCGATCTGTTTTTCGTTTTAGTTTAACTTTTCGCTCGTTTATCGGAATCAGGCGATTCAAGCGCCTAGAGTTTCGTCTCGAAACCCTCTTTCCGTTTAACCAACTTAAACAAGTTTTTGCTACTGTAAAATTTGACTTAGGTCCAGATTAGTAAACGGAGATTGTTTCTTTCGCCGTTTGAGTTTTGTTGCTTCGTTCGATTTGATTCTTTTTGCAACCGGAGTTCTTAAGTTGAACTTTCTGGTTAGATCTCTTTTTTGAGTTTTACCCGTGCTCCCTTGCTTGATTGCTTATGTATGTATTGTTTGTTTGCGATAGAGTACCCGGAGTGCGAAGCGTGCTATTACGAGTCTCTAGGTTTCGCGGATCATCAGCAAGGCAAGTAACACTTTGATCATACCTCTTTACCACCTAGTTTTATTGCATTAGATCAACCCTCAAACTATTGCATGGTTAGGAACTGTTTAATATGTGGGTTTTGGGAAGTAGATGAGGTAGTACCTATTGCCCTGTTTATTATCAAACCGTTGGGAGTTACTTCTACGTTTGCTTATATTGCTATGCTATGCTCGTAGACGTGGATTGGGTTTGAGTGAATTTCCATGACAGATGTGAGGATGTTAATTAATGGTTCAACTTAAGGTGGTTACTTTAATTCACATCTGGGTGGATTGAGGCACCTGGGGAACCCAGTGTTGCCTGTATTTTTGGATATCCCGGAGTACCCGTGAGATTATCCTATGGACCGCCACCCAGGCTCAAAGGGATCATGAGATTATTCATGCTAGAAACTTCCGTGTGCAGCCACAAGCTATTATGGGCTCTAGCATAGTTGAGTAGGCTACAAGATCTCTTGAAGAGGTGGGCTAGCAGATGTAGGGGAAAGTAGGTGTAACTGTCCACCCGGAGTAAAGAGTTATTATTTCTGAAAGACTGTGTCTCGATCATCCGTCTCTCAAACACCATGGAGTGCGAGAAACCAAACGGAGGAGATTGAGTCTTGTGGGGGAAAGTGCGCAAACCTCTGCAGAGTGTACAAACTAATCATGGTTAGCCGTGTCCCCGGTTATGGACATCTTGAGTATCTAGTTCTTGGATTATCATGTGAATCTCATCATCATGTTACTTAATTAAATTTGATTGGGTTAATCACTTTCTTAATTGGGATTGAGTTGGAGGAACCTTCTCAATGTTTAACAACCACCTTGATAGTTAAATAAAATTTATTTCTTTGCTGTAGGGAAAAATTGGCTTTTCGCAAAACTGTAACCATAGAGCTTTCCACCAGCCATATATGCATGTAGAGATAGCATTATTCTGTTCATTACTCTCTATGTGTTACTTTGCCAGCATATTCCATGTGCTGACCCGTTTTCGGGCTGCAACGTTCATGTTGCAGACTTTTCAGACGACGAGTAAGGTGCCATAGGTCGTGGTCTTATACTCAGTGATGTCGTTGGAGTTGATGGACTCACTTTATCTTCCAAGCCTCCCGCTGTTATCGTATTTAGATGGCCTTAAGCCATATTCATTGTAATAAGTTTCTCTCTAGAGACTATTTGATGTAATAAGTGTGTGATTGCTACTCTGTTATAAATCCTTCGAGTACTGTGCGTGTCAGCATTACCGATTCAGGGATGACACTGATGCACAGAGACTAGACTGTTTGAGGTCTGGTCGCTACACAACCAAATAACAAAGAGTCTCTTGTGTCCCCAACACACCCAATACAATGGTAAATTGTATAGGTGCACTAGTTCGGCGAAGAGATGGTGATACAAGTGCAATATGGATGATAGATAAAGGTTTTTGTAATCTGAAATTATAAAAACAGCAAGGTAACTAATAATAAAAGTGAGCACAAACGGTATTGCAATGCTAGGAAATGTGGCACCCCGGCTCAGAGAAACAGGAACGCCCCGTATTCCAGCCCAGAGATCGAGGTGGAGTCTCTGGAATACGGCACTGCTTGACATAGAACAAATCAGCTCTTATTACAAGAATAAATACAAGGGTCTGATGTTACAAAGGTTCACATCAGCATGGCGACGCTACGCCTGCGATACTATACTTGCTCTATGCTAGCAGCGGAACAACTCGAAGCAGCGGAAATCTTCTAGCAGCGGAACAACGACGAAGGTGGTGAACTCCACTCCTCAGGGACTCTGGCTGGGACACGATCTAGCTCGCACGAACGGAAACCACGACAAGCAATCAAGCAATCACGGCATCACCTGCAATCTGGCATGACACGCCAGGTCAGTACATTGAATGTACTTGCAAGCTCACAACAACCAAAAACATCAAGGCAAGACAACAACATAGCATTAAGCAGGTTAATTAAATTAGCAGCTACCATGATACAACAGCAACTCCTAAGCATGATATGAAGCTACTACAATACTGATAAATCACCATCTCTCAAACCGTGATCCTTACGGCGATCACAACCACGACCAATATTTGGCCTCAAATCGTGATCCTTACGGCGATCACAACCACGACCAATAAATGGCCCGTGATCCTTACGACGATCACAACCACGACCAATAAATGGCCCGTGATCCTTACGGTGATCACAACCACGACCAATAAATGGCCCGTGATCCTTACGGCGATCACAACCACGACCAATAAATGGCCCGTGATCCTTACGGCGATCACAACCACGACCAATGCTTGGCCAATCTATACTGCTCCAAATATCCACATATCCATCACCTATAAGTCATTCCGTCATGTGAGTGTTGATCGAACGGTGTACCCTAGTACGAACCCATGCCCATGACCGAGGACGCGGCTATCGATAGATTAAACATACACTCTGCAGAGGTAGCGCACTGTACCCACACCACGGAACCCATGGCCTCGCACTCCCATTCGGGTGGACCAACGGCGTTCCGACAAAACCGATCTACTGCCATGACACTCTCCCGGCCACTCTGACTCACTCCCCTCTGGGCTAAGTTATGGGTGGCCCCGTGTCTACCTCAAGACACAACGACCACCGTCGTGGCCCGTCCCACACGGGGACACGCGCGCAAAAACTCAACAACGGGCTCACAAGGTTATGCCTGCTTACCGGGCCAGGGTACAGCACGCCCATAACCTTCCCTAGTTGGACGCACCGGTGAGAGGCACGACAATAGACCGCATTAGGGCCGTCCCATACCGGAAAATGTGGTTGCACTGGAAAAGTCCGGTTCGGCGGCACCTGACCAACTTAATGACGGAATTTATCCCCAAAAATATAACCATGATAACTGATACTCCGATGTCAACTATCAAACTATAATCCAAGTCATAGCAATATCCAACAAATAATCCAAGCATAATATCATCATCCCAAAATACTCCAAGGGTAACACAACACTACTATCACGATGAATCTGGCAACAGTAATACTACTACTCCAATGACCAGAATAAAGCTAACCAGCTAAGATCCACATGAAACCATCATCTCCAAAAATAATACTCCAAGCAACAGAACATCAACTAGCATCATGAGAATAATCATACTAACCACTAATAATCCAAAGGTAGCATGATATCCAAAGTAATACTCCAAAACATACTAAAAGATATCATCATGAAACAATCATAATATCATCCACTAATACTCCAATGGCCACATGATACTCATCAGTTTCAAGCATAACTCCTAGTAATCCAAACAATAGCATGGCATCAACAAGATAAAAATAATACTCCGAGAAAATGCCATGCACAAAAGCATGTAGCTAAAGCAATATTTTAAACAAGTTCAAATAATTTAAACCATGTCACGGCATTACAGTGATGCTAATGGAGGGTGTGGCTTGCCTGGGGTGGAAGAAATCACCGAGAGAAAGTGCGGGAAACTCGCGGAATGAATCGCCGGAAATCGTACTCTCTCGGAGGGGGCTGAATAATGGAAAGGGCATAATGGTCATTTTCAGTATGCCAAAACATAATGAAAGTGACACCAACAGAAAGGGCTCGACGAAACGAAGAAGTGAGCGTTGGATTCACCTCAAACGGAGTAACGGTTGAAAAGTTATAGAGGGTTGAAGTTCAGGGACTTTTCTGTAAAAATTTCATCACAAACAAGTCCCTGAGTGGATAAGGCAGAAACGCAAAGTTAGAAATACGCTTTCGGTCAGTGAAAACGTAAAACGGAAATACGCTTTCACTTATCTGACATGGCAGGGGCTGGTCAACGCGGGGCCGGCTCCGTCTCGCTGCCAGGTGGGCCGCGGGGTCCACGCTGCTGGTCAACTCCTTCCTCCCGCTCCTCCTTCTTCCTCCCGACTCGGGCTGAACAGAGGCGAGGCTCAGGCACTGCCGGCGCCGGCCCCGGCGACTCCGGCCAGCTCCAGTAGAGCTCGGACCACCGGAGGGATCGCCGCGGAACGCCGCACCCGAGGGGCCCAGAAGGGATCGCGGGGAAGGGCCGTGGCACCCGCCACAGCAGAGGACAAAGGCGGGGCTTCCGCGTTGGTTCTGGCGGCTCCGGCCACCGTTCAGAGCGCCCAAACCACCGGCGTGATCAGGGGAATGGGGTGGTCTCGATCAGATAGGTCTCGGCCACCGAAGAGCGTGGGAGAGGATGAAGCTTCGGCCGCGGCAGACGATGGCTTCGGGCAAACTTGGGCACGCGGCCACGGCGGCTCCGGCGGCAAAAGGAGTGGTGGGGGAGGCTTGAGGTGGAGCAGGGAGGCCTCTGGTGGTGAAAGAATGGAGGGAGGGGCACCGGCTGCCACGAATTTAGCCGGGCTCCGGCGAGAGGCACTGCGGCCATGGGGGTCGAGGAGAGCTCCAGAAGCTCAGGCGAGCGGATGGGAAGGGAGCTGGGAGAGAGGCGAGGCCAGTGGTGAGGTCGAGAGGCCTCGGGGTGGGCTATATATAGGCGGGGCGAGGGACACGGCCTCGGGTGCCGCCGGGCACGTCCGGCCGAAGCTCTGGCGACGGCCAGCGAGCACGGGAGGGCACGGGGAAGGCGACGAGCACTGATGCAGGGATCACGAAGAGGTAGGCGACGCCAGGGAGCAGAGGAAGAGGTCAAAACGAGCTCGGAGCCAAAAGGAGCACAGTGCACCCGTAGGCGTTCGGCGGCGAGCGTCGGTGAGGAAACGGACGGAGGGGGAGAGGGGTCCAAGGGAACGGCGACGATGCAGGGAAGCCACTGGACATGCTCACGCGCGCGAAGACGACGAGAGGGGGAGGGGCCCGAGCAAGAAACCATTCTAGGCGCGGCCATTGCATGCCAAAGCGGTGGTCACCGCGCAGACTGGCATCAAGAAGAGCCAAATGGTTGGACAATGTTGTCTAGTGGTAAGTCCTTCGAAGGTGGGTTTCAACTGCATTGGTAGTTTGGTTAAAACTGCTCTAGTTAAATGGTTATCACCCTCTGAAGTTTACTACAGTAAACTTGGGTGAACACTGGTGATCAACAGGAAGGGTTTTGGGAGCAATGGAGTTGTCTGCGAGGTTGAGGTAAAGAAGGACTTCCATCCTGGTAAGTTCGAGGAGAAATGGATCAATATTTACTGCAGTTGCTTCACAACTGCATTTTTAGTCCAGAATCAAGATCATGAAGGTGCACTCACATGGAGTGTCAACTTGGGCTAAGATTGGGCAAAGCTAGGTTATTTGGACATATGATGATGCTGTAAAAAGCTCATGCCAAATGGACAAGCCAAAATGGCACTTGCTTCACAAACATCATTTCTGTCGAGAAACTTGGAATAATTTTGGTGATCAAATGGATCAATAAAATGATGCCAAATTGGGTGGAGAGATGTTTTATGGGTATAAGAATGATCTGGTAATTTATCAGGATTTTTTAAGCAATATAAAATGCACTTGCTTCACAACCTGGAAATAATGCCAGAATCAAAGACTTGCTCATGTGCTCACATAGATGATCGGATAGGGCTGCAAATGTGTGGAGGGGGTTACTATGAGCACATTAAGGAGTGTGCAAAAGTTCAACTCATTTGGATACTCCTAGCTAGTACTTCCTTCACAAAGCCTAATGTCTGACAGAAACTTTGAAAATTCACTGAGACAGATTGGCTAGGCAAATAAATTTGAAATTGTGCATGAGGCAATTATTTGGACATATAAACATGACCAAAAAGGTTGGGAGCCACTAGGAGAAATATAAATGACACTTCCTTCACAAATTGCCATTTAGGGCAGAATGGAAAAAGGAATATTGGGGAATTATTTTTGAACTGGCCAAGGCAATGTTTGGGCATATTTGAGCTATATATGACCCAAAGGAATTATGAGAAATATTTTGGGATTTTTGGATGGACAGAAATATAGGTTGCTTCACAACCTAGGGCAGATAGGGTTATTCCTTTAATAAAAAAGGAATATTCCCTAGAAAAGAATTTAGGGTTTGGTCAAGGAGTGAAGTGACATGATCTTGGCAAGGTTTTGAGAATGATGAGCCACTTGGGAGGGGAATGAGGATGATTTCCCAGGTGGCAAGGCCACAGAACCACTCCGAAAAGAAAAACAGAGCAAAAACCAAATAAATCAGAAGAAAAAGAAAAGGGCCAAAATCCAGGCTGTTACAAACCTCCCCCCTTAAAGAAATCTCGTCCTCGAGATTTGGTTGCTCAGGGAACAAGTATGACTTGAGGACACCGTTTCCAACTCGGGTATCCTTTTTCCTTTATTTATTGTTCCCACGAGAATTTCATATGATCAACTTACCTTGCTCTGGGGTGGTTTGCTTCACCTTTCCACAAATTCTGACGGATTTTTTCTCACATACCAAATCCTTTTACTGACGTGAATTTTCTCATATCTGTGGTGATGTCCAATGGATCTGAGCATGAATTTTCTTTTGTCATGAAACCTTTTTACTTCTGTGATGGGGTTGCTTCAAATAAATGCAGGCCTTCTGGTTTCAATAAATGCTGAGAATTATCATGGCCATCTTCTGACGGGATCTGACTTCTCATAGGTGGCACTGATTTGTCTTGATTTATTTCTTGGCTCGAGCATGAGATATGTACCAAAGATTTGACTGCCTTCTATCGTGAGCAATATAACGGTGTATGGAGTTATAGTTGTGTCATACCTCAATTATTTACATCTTGAGACTGGCCCGACAGGGGGCCGACAGACAATTGCTTTTCCTGACAGACTAACCATGTACTTGATTCCGTTGGTGAGAATAACGGGTCTGAGCTGATTGTTCGGCTTTTGATTTTTCTCATTTTATCGGTATACCCATCTTTGGTAATACGCTGTGATATGCTTTCATGCTGCCGCTGAAGTCAAGTTGTGGAGCTTGCAAAGAAATCTTGGATCTGACAGAACAGACTTGGATATTCCACACTAACTATTCAAGCGGGTCAGCGGGATATGAAAAATCCTTGTAAATAGAGTAGGCCGCTGAGAGTATGACATTGTGGATTCATATGGGATTATGGTTTTCAACTGACTTGGGTATCCGGACCTGATGGTCGCGCAAAAATCATCATACCTTTGATGTCAGTCTCATCCTTTTTATGGTCATGATTTTCTTTGTTAGGAAACCTTATTGAAATATCTCAGCCACACCTGTCCTTGATTCTTTGTATGACCATGGGCGTGATTAGTATTTTTGACATTATTCCTTGTGCTTGTTTTCTGACCTGGGTCCGCACACATATAACATATACCCGGGGTTTGTTGCTGTATGGAGCTCATTGCTTGAGGCCAGTCATACAAGAAGGTGACAAGATTTCATGATATCACCTTGTCAGTTGCGGGAATAATGACCTTGATGACCACTGTCAAGACTGTTGATTCTGTGATGTCATCTCCAGATCTTGTCGATCCTTGTATTTCATGATATGTATTTCTGCTCATCTTTATTTTCCTTTGCCTGACTCGCGAGGTTGTGGGATTCTTACTTTTCTTAGGTATATCTGTTGGATCACTGTCGCATCTCGTATGAGTGACTGATATGACTGGGGATGCATCCTCGCCATATATAAGGAGGATATGCCACCGAACACTCGATCCTTGCGGTAGGCATATGTTTTGACTGAATTTTACCTCTGACAAAATTATTGCAAGTCTGGTCCTTGAACGGTACTGACATACATTTGCAACTCATCATATAATCTCTGAGGACGGTGCAATATCGTGGTACTGACGCGCACTGGGTGGCTTACGAGAGAAGCCATCCGAGTAGCTTGCTGAGGAAGACTCGTTAACTTCTGCTCAAATATTTTGTCTGGGTATCGTGCAAAAGAAGGCTCTATAGATTACACATGAAGCTTGGTCTGATTATTGTGCTGGAGAAGCCTGAGTTCCGTACTTGAGAAGCTTCTCCTCAGGTTTGCTTGTTGAGAAAATTTTATTTCCGTCTGTGAAAAGCTTACCAAGGTATCTTGCTGAGAAAGACCGGGTATCGTGGACCGGAAATTGTTCACATATCATAATGAGGAAAATTGAGGAGCCTTGCATAATAAATTTCTTCTGATAGCGTGTGGAAGAAGACTGAGTTTCTTATATCCAAAACTTCATACTAATATGCATACTGAAATCCATACACACGCCCATAATATTCTGAGGCTGATTACTTGCATGAGAAAAATGGTTTGACTGTCTTCCTTGAGCATATCACATTCTGGCTTTATTTCGGATGATAACATATTTCAAACATCATGCATTGCGGAGCCAAAATTTTGTATATGATCCATACCTCTGTCTGAAAATATACCGTTGATCTTGTAACTGACTTGTCTTTCTGCTGGCTGGATCATAACTGCTGTGAGGATTTTGCATTGATGTAGACTCGATGTTGATAGTCAATCCAATACACCATTGGTTTTCTGAGCAGATTTTAATGCCATAATGTAGTTGACTGTGTAGACAATAATGTCTAGCTGAGCTTCTTCCAAATATTTCAAATCCTTATTGCTTCTTCGAGTCTGGTGTCGGTGGATGAGCAATTCTTTATAGGGAAAAAATAATGTAACACCGGGGCCCAAAAAGAAAGAAGCAAAAGAAAACTCAACTAAACAAAAGCACACAACAACAAACAATTCACACACAATCAATGTCACATATTACTGCTAGTCACACAATATGCATGCCTACTTAAGTACACAATTCTCGCGGGATCTCCGGTTCTACGATCTAGCATGCTGTGACGAGGTGCACGAGGACGAATAAATGTGTGGAAGAATTGGTGTAAACAGCACTACACCAAGTGCTAGCTTAGCCAGGTGGCAACCTGAACTAGCTTGGAGGTGAGGACGTACTCGGTAATCATGCAGTGGGACACGAAGGTTGCAACCACATTATTATCAAGGGGACGGAAAAAGATACGTACTCGTCCAAGAAATAGGATAGCGGGGAAAAGCTGAGACTGCTGACACTGCCCCTTTCTTGATAACTGAGATCATTAAGGGTTGCCAACACGACAAAATAAAAGAAGAATCCGGGATAGAAGCATGTCCATCATCGAAATGATAGATGGGACTGAAAGAAAGACATCGGCGCGATACCTGAGCACCATTTTTGCAAACAGTGTCGGGATCACTTGGCATCACTCTGCTGGGACAGAAATGACACCAAACACCGAAAGAAAAAGGAACTGGAGAAATGCAAAGGTTGAGCTGTAGTGGATCCGAACCGATGCCAGCTACACTCACCAGATAAACCGTTATCAACAATACTAAGGCTATATGCATGCTATGCAACAAACAAATGCAGCAATCAATTGCAATAAACAAAGCCAGACTCTATACTACCGATTTCTACTGGTTTCTACCGCTCACGCTGACTAGGGCGTCCTACAGCCAGACCCGCTCTGATACCAAGCCTGTGGCACCCCGGCTCAGAGAAACCGGAACGCCCCGTATTCCAGCCCAGAGATCGAGGAGAAGTCTCTGGAATACGGCACTGCTTGACATAGAACAAATCAACTCTTATTACAAGAATAAATACAAGGGTCTGATGTTACAAAGGTTCACATCAACATGGCAACGCTACGCCTGCAATACTATACTTGCTCTATGCTAGCAGCGGAATAACTCGAAGCAGCGGAAATCTTCTAGCAGCGGAACAACGACGAAGGTGGTGAACTCCACTCCTCAGGGACTCTGGCTGGGACATGATCTAGCTCGCACGAACGGAAACCACGACAAGCAATCAAGCAATCACGGCATCACCTGCAATCTGGCATGACACGCCAGGTCAGTACATTGAATGTACTTGCAAGCTCACAACAACCAAAAACATCAAGGCAAGACAACAACATAGCATTAAGTAGGTTAATTAAATTAATAGCTACCATGATACAACAGCAACTCCTAAGCATGATATGAAGCTACTACAATACTGATAAATCACCATCTCTCAAACCGTGATCCTTACGGCGATCACAACCACGACCAATATTTGGCCTCAAACCGTGATCCTTACGGCGATCACAACCACGACCAATAAATGGCCTGTGATCCTTACGGTGATCACAACCACACCAATAAATGGCCCGTGATCCTTACGGTGATCACAACCACGACCAATAAATGGCCCGTGATCCTTACGGCGATCACAACCACGACCAATACTTGGCCAATCTGTACTACTCCAAATATCCACATATCCATCACCTATAAGTCATTCCGTCATGTGAGTGTTGATCGAACGGTGTACCCTAGTACGAACCCATGCCCATGACCGAGGACGCCGCTATCGATAGATTAAACATACACTCTGCAGAGGTAGCGAACTATACCCACACCACGGAACCCATGGCCTCGCACTCCCATTCGGGTGGACCAACGGCGTTCCGACAAAACCGATCTACTGCCATGACACTCTCCCGGCCACTCCGACTCACTCCCCTCTGGGCTAAGTCATGGGTGGCCCCATGTCTACCTCAAGACACAACGACCACCGTCGTGGCCCGTCCCACACGGGGACACACGTGCAAAAACTCAACAACGGGCTCACAAGGTTATGCCTGCTTACCGGGCCAGGGTACAGCACGCCCATAACCTTCCCTAGTTGGACGCACCGGTGAGAGGCACGACAATAGACCGCATTAGGGCCGTCCCATACCGGCAAATGTGGTTGCACTGGAAAAGTCCGGTTCGGCGGCACCTGACCAACTTAATGACGGAATTTATCCCCAAAAATATAACCATGATAACTGATACTCCGATGTCAACTATCAAACTATAATCCAAGTCATAGCAATATCCAACAAATAATCCAAGCATAATATCATCATCTCAAAATACTCCAAGGGTAGCACAACACTACTATCATGATGAATCCGAAACAATAATACTACTACTCCAATAACAAGAATAAGCTATCCAGCTAAGATCCACATGTAACCATCATCTCCGAAAATAATACTCCAAGCAACAGAACATCAACTAGCATCATGAAATAATCATACTAACCACTAATAATCCAAAGGTAGCATGATATCCAAAGTAATACTCCAAAACATACTAACAGATATCATCATGAAACAATCATAATATCAGCCACTAATACTCCAATGGCAACATGATACTCATCAACTTCAAGCATAACTCCTAGTAGTCCAAATAATAGCATGGCATCAACAAGATCAAAATAATACTCCGAGAAAATGCCATGCGCAGAGTCATGTAGCTAAAGCAATATTTTAAACAAGTTCAACTAATTTGAACCATGTCACTGCATTACAGTGATGCAAATGGAGGGTGTGGCTTGCCTGGAGTGGAAGAAATCACCGAGAGAAAGTGCGGGAAACTCGCGGAACGAATCGCCGAAAATCATACTCTCTCGGAGGGGGCTGAATAAGGGCAAGGGCATAATGGTCATTTTCAGTATGCCAAAACATAATGAAAGTGACACCAACAGAAAGGGCTCGACGAAACAAAGAAGTGAGCGTTGGATTCATCTCAAACAGAGTTACGGTTGAAAAGTTATAGAGGGTTGAAGTTCAGGGACTTTTCTGTAAAAATTTCATCACAAACAAGTCCCTGAGTGGATAAGGCAGAAACGCAAAGTTAGAAATACGCTTTCGGTCAGTGAAATCGTAAAACAGAAATACGCTTTCACTTATCTGACGTGGCTGGGGCTGGTCAACGCGGGGCCGGCTCCGTCTCGCTGCCAGGTGGGGCCGCGGGGTCCATGCTGCTGGTCAACTCCCTCCTCCCGCTCCTCCTTCTTCCTCCCGACTCGGGCTGAACGAAGGCGAGGCTCAGGCACTGCCGGCGCCGGCCTCGGCGACTCCGGCCAGCTCCGGCGGAGCTCGGACCACCGGAGGGATCGCCACGGAACGCCGCACCTGAGTGGCCCAGAAGGGATCGCGGGGAAGGGCCGTGGCACCCGCCACAGCAGAGGACAGAGGCGGGGCTCCGACGATGGTTCCGGCGGCTCCGGCCACCGTTCGGAGCGCCCGAACCACCGGCGTGATCAGGGGAACGGGGTGGTCTCGATCAGATAGGTCTCGGCCATCGAAGAGCGTGGGAGAGGGCGGAGCTTCGGCCGCGGCGGACGATGGCTTTGGGCGAACTTGGGCACGCGGCCACGGCGGCTCCGGTAGCAAAAGGAGGGGTCGGGAGGCTTGAGGTGGAGCAGGGAGGCCTCTGGTGGTGAAAGAATGGAGGGAGGGGCACCGGCTGCCACGAATTTAGCCGGGCTCCTGCGAGAGGCACTGCGGCCATGGGGGTCGAGGAGAGCTCCAGAAGCTCAGGCGAGTGGACGGGAAGGGACCTGCGAGAGAGGCGAGGCCAGTGGTGAGGTCGAGAGGCCTCGGGGTGGGCTATATATAGGTGGGGCGAGGGACACGGCCTCGGGTGCCGCCGGGCACGTCCGGCCGAAGCTCTGGCGACGGCCAGCG
This sequence comes from Triticum aestivum, assembly GCF_018294505.1. Classification (NCBI taxonomy): domain Eukaryota; kingdom Viridiplantae; phylum Streptophyta; class Magnoliopsida; order Poales; family Poaceae; genus Triticum; species Triticum aestivum. Next base: position 332,687,057 of record NC_057805.1, read on the forward strand.
AGCACGGGAGGGCACGGGGAAGGTGACGAGCACTGATGCAGGGATCACGGAGAGGTAGGCGACGCCGGGGAGTAGAGGAAGAGGTCGAAACGAGCTCGGAGCCAAACGGAGCACAGTGCACCCGTGTGCGTTCGGCGGCGAGCGTCGGTGAGCGTCGGTGAGGAAATGGACGGAGGGGGAGAGGGGTACAGGGGAAGGGCTACGACGCGGGGAAGCCACTGGACATGCTCACGCGCGCGAAGACGACGAGAGGGGGAGAGGCCCGAGCAAGAAACCATTCTGGGCGCGGCCATTGCATGCCAAAGCGGTGGTCACCGCACAGACTGGCATCAAGAAGAACCAAATGGCTGGCCAATGTTGTCTAGTGGTAAGTCCTTCGAAGGTGGGTTTCAACTGCGTTGGTAGTTTCGTTAAAACTGCTCTGGTTAAATGGTTATCACCCTCCGAAGTTTACTGCAGTAAACTTGGGTGAACACTGGTGATCAACAGGAAGGGTTTTGGGAGCAATGGAGTTGTCTGCGAGGTTGAGGTAAAGAAGGACTTTCATCCTGGTAAGTTTGAGGAGAAATGGATCAATATTTACTGCACTTGCTTCACAACTGCGTTTTTAGTCCAGAATCAAGATCATGAAGGTGCACTCAAATGGAGTGTCAACTTGGGCTAAGATTGGGCAAAGCTGGGTTATTCGGACATATGATGATGCTGTAAAAATCTCATGCCAAATGGACAAGCCAAAATGGCACTTGCTTCACAAACATCATTTCTGTCCAGAAACTTGGAATAATTTTGGTGATCAAATGGATCAATGAAATGATGCCAAATTGGGTGGACAGATGTTTTATGGGTACAAGAATGATCTGGTAATTTATCGGGATTTTTGAAGCAATATAAAATGCACTTGCTTCACAACTTGAAAATAATGCCAGAATCAAAGACTTGCTCCTGTGCTCACATAGATGATTGGATAGGGCTTCAAATGGGTGGAGGGGGTTAATATGAGCACATTAAGGAGTGTGCAAAAGTTCAACTCATTTGGATACTCCTAGCTAGTACTTCCTTCACAAAGCCTTATGCCTGACAGAAACTTTGAAAATTCACTGAGGAAGATTGGCTAAGCAAATAATTTTGAACTTGTGCATGAGGCAATTATTTGGGCATATAAACATGACCAAAAAGGTTGGGAGCCACTGGGATAAATATAAATGACACTTCCTTCACAAAGTGCCATTTATGGCAGAATAGAAAAAGGAATATTGGGGAATTATTTTTGAACTGGCCAAGGCAATGTTTGGGCATATTTGAGCTATATATATGACCTAAACGAATTATGAAAATTATTTGGGGATTTTTGGATGGACAGAAATATAGGTTGCTTCACAACCTAGGGCAGATAGGGTTATTCCTTTAATAGAAAAGGGAATATTCCCTGGAAAATAATTTTAGGGTTTGGTCAAGGAGTGAAATGACATGATCTTTGGCAAGGTTTTGAGAATGATGAGCCACTTGGGAGGGGAAAGGAGGATGATTTCCCAGGTGGCAAGGGCACAGAACCACTCCGAAAAGAAAAACAGAGCAAAAACCAAATAAATCAGAAGAAAAAGAAAAGGGCGGAAATCTAGGCTGTTACAGGAAACAAGGCCTATGGTTCATACTTTCACTAGTGCAAGTTCTCTCAACAATAATAACATAAGTGGATCATATAACTATCCCTCAACATGCAACAAAGAGTCACTCCAAAGTCACTAATAGCGGAGAACAAACGAAGAGATTATGGTAGGGTACGAAACCACCTCAAAGTTATCCTTTCTGATCGATCTATTCAAGAGTCCATAGTAAAATAACACGAAGCTATTCTTTCTGTTCGATCTATCATAGAGTTCGTACTAGAATAACACCTTAAGACACAAATCAACCAAAACCCTAATGTCACCTCAAGTATCCGTGGGCATGATTATACGATATGCATCACACAATCTCAGATTCCTCTATTCAACCAACACAAAGTACTTAAAAGAGTGCCCCAAAGTTTCTACCGGAGAGTCAAGATGAAAAATGTGTGCCAACCCCTACCCATAAGTTTGAACACCAAAACATACATCAAGTAGATCACGTGAATATCCCATTGTCACCACAGATAAGCATGGCAAGACATACATCAAGTGTTCTCAAACCCTTAAAGACACAATCCGATAAGATAACTTCAATGGAAAACTCAATCCATTACAAGAGAGTAGAGGGGGAGAAACATCATAAGATCCAACTATAATAGCAAAGCTCGCGATACATCAAGATCGTGCCAAATCAAAAACACGAGAGAGAGAGATCAAACACATAGCTACTGGTACATACCCTCAGCCCCGAGGGTGAACTACTCCCTCCTCGTCATGGGGAGCGCCGGGATGATGAAGATGGCCACCGGTGAGGGATCCCCCCTCCGGCAGGGTACCGGAACAGGGTCCCGATTGGTTTTTGGTGGCTATAGAGGCTTGCGGCGGCGGAACTCCCGATCTATTGTGCTCCTCGATGTTTTTAGGGTATATGGATATATATAGGCGAAAGAAGTCGGTCAGGGGAGCCACGAGGGGCCCACGAGGGTGGGGGGCGCGCCCAGGGGGTAGGGCGCGCCCTGGACCCTCGTGGCCACCTCGAAGCTTCCCTGACGTCTACTCCAAGTCTCCTGGATTGCTTCCATTCCGAAAATAACTCTCCCGAAGGTTTCATTCCGTTTGGACTCCGTTTGATATTCCTTTTCTTCGAAACACTGAAATAGGCAAGAAAACAGCAATTTGGGCTGGGCCTCCGGTTAGTAGGTTAGTTCCAAAAATAATATAAAAGTTTATAATAAAGCCCATAAACATCCAAAACGGGTAATATAATAGCATGGAACAATAAAAAATTATAGATACGTTGGAGACGTATCAATAAATCTGCCGGGGTTTCGGAAGGCTGACACAGAAACACGGCGATGGATATTCCGGGAGATCATGGATCACTTCAATGTTCCAGAGCAGTGCAGAATGCAGGTGGAACACGCTGCACTGAAGAAGGCTAGGGATGCTTGGAGAAACTGGAAGCATGTGTTGTACAAGAAGTACTTGAGTGAAGGCAAGGACCCAATCCCCGCATACCTCCAAATTACAAAGGCAGACTGGGCAAAATTCAAAAGGGTTAGGGCAACTAAAGAGTTTCCTGAGAAGAGTTTCAAGCAATCGGAACTTCAGAAGAAGAACACACACACCCACCGTATGGGTGTGGCAGGATACTATGGCATGAAACCGATATGGGACCAGGAGGACAAAGAAGCAGTAGCAGCGGGTGGGGAACCGGCCTTTAGTGAAATCAGGGGCGAACGCGCCAGAGACTACTTGCGGGCACATGCATTGAGGCATGACGACAGAGTTTATTACTATAAAAACTCACATGACGAAAAACTGTATCAAGTGATGGTAGAGGCTTCCAAGATCCCTGGAAGGTTCTACAGGAACTCAGGGCCATGTCACATTCTGTCCATTGCTCTGGAAACAAAAGAGCCCCCTGGCCGTGCAAGGGGTATAGGTGTTAATGTCCCGCACAAGAGGGCTTTTACACTCAGGAAAGAAGAGAGGCTCAGCATGAAAAAAGTGAAGAGTGAAATGGAGAAGAATGAATTGTATGAAAGGTTGAGGAAGGAAATGTATCCGGCTGTTCAAAAGGATGTTGAGCAGTCAATGATGATTAAGAAGACTGTAACACTGACAGATAGCCAACAGATGGGAGGGGAGGCGGCATGGAGGATGCTGCTTATTGTGCGACAACACAGCATAAGAGTAGCTGTGCATTAGCTGACCCCAGCGACACTGAGACTGCAGCTGCTCGTGATGATGCTATATCTGATCTATCTGGAATGAAAGACATATTGAAGGGCGTGCTTACACATTATGAAGGTACATTAAAATATGCAACAGCCTGGGTTTGTCCACCCTTCTTGGAAGAGGGCCTCTTGTTGGACAATGTGCCATTGAAGCCGGGTTGTCCACTGAAGTAAAGCCTGGATTTAATGAATTTGCCCTCAAGAATGTCCTAGGAGACCTTCATGAGCAAAGGACCGTGGGAGAAACACTGTTACATCACATCCAGTGGCCACGAAAGGAAATAGAGTTCATCGATGAGATCCCTGAAGCCCCGCCAAGAGCAACCAATGTCGCCCCTCAACCGGTGACGCTCTCCTTGCCACAGCAGCTCTCGCGTGCTTCCCCCAAAGAACCTAATACTCGTAATCTGACGGCTGATGCATCAACATGTGATCAACTGGCCTGACTTTGTGGCGTACAGGCCATGTCATCCTCCGCCCCAAAGCAGCTAGTGGCAAGGCCTACAACTGCTGAAGACGCACCACCGGTTTAGATGCCGGCCACTGAAGCAGTGGGGGCAGACCCAGCTACAGCAGATGCTCAGCAGACCAACCTGGTGGAACGGACTGCTAAGCAGTCTGATGCTTCGGAACCGCCTGCTAAGCAGTCTGTAGGTCAACCGATTGCTCATCAGTCCGTCGGTCCGCAGTCGCGTGATCAGCATACCAATGCGTCAGCACTTCCTGCTCAGCAAACCAACGCGTTGGCACGGCCTCCTCGGCACACTGACAAGTTGGCACCACCTACGCAGAAACCAGACTTAGCTTCAATGCATGGTCAGCAGTCCGATGCCTCTGCTCCTACAGCCCAGCAGTCCGATGCCTCTGCTCCTACAGCCCAGCAGTCCGTCACAGTAGCACCGCCAGCTCAGCGGTCCGGCAAAGATAAACCGTTTGCTAAGCAGTCCGTTAAAGCTTCACCGGCTCGGCAGTCTACCTTGCTGGCAACCAGACGTTCTGCTAGAAATGCTTCAAGTACCAAGAAGGAAGTGGCCAAAAAGCCTACACCTGCGACGAAGCGCGGCGGGAGAGTGAAGAAGAAAGAGAATGATTGCCTCTTGCTTAAAGCACTCATCGCCCTGAACCAAATTAACAGCAGGATATTCGAATCGGGAGTAATATTATTTCTGACGAGATGGATGATGAAGAAGTAGAATTGGCGCTTGCTAAAAGTAAAGCAGACGTACTTGAAGTACGCAATTACGTCCATGGCCAGCCATTTCTTGTTGGCGAATACTTTGATGAGTGCAGCTCCAGTTGCCGCAAGTTACATGAATATTGCATGGATCAAATGTTAACAGGTCATCATGGTTTGCTAGTCCACTTCAACAGAGATCATTTCCGACACGATGCTGGTTCATTCGATGTGAGTTTTGAGGACTTACATCTCTTCTTCAACTTCAACGAGCTTGATGCCACTCTTGTTAGATGCCTGATTTTGTAAGTACTAACCAAACTCTGATCAACTTCTCCATACAAGGCTGTAAATGATAAACAGCTAACTGCATTTTATTCCTCTCAGGGGATTGAACGCGCAGAGAAGAAAAAGGGAGAGTGTGTATTTCACAGATCTGGCATTAGCAAATGGCACAACATTACATGGTAAGGACGAACGGGACTGGGCCGTTAACATGGTCGTCTGTATCTTCGAAAACATGTCCCATGCAGAATCATTTCTCTGGCCATATCATGAAAGGTGAGTCAAGTAAACAACCACGCATACACTAATTGTCTTTCAGATTTCGACATAATTCGTAAGTTCATGGCTTTCTTAATATGTAGCCATCACTGGATATTGGTATTCATTGTTTCAAACAAGAACACAGTTTACTACATCGATTCTCTCAGCGAGTCAACAAACGCTCAGGATCTGACGCATCTTCAGCAATTCATGGATAGGTATTGAATTCTATGATGTTGAAATTAATTTGCATTCATATATGATTGAATAATTGATGTTGTCAAAATTCATCTTCATTGCAGTGTGCTCGCATTGTGGAAAACTAAACAAGGGAACATGTTCAAGAGGGAACTACCTCTGCAGCACGAGATCGTTTCTCCGGTAACACACCGAAATCCGTTATTTTCGGAAAATTTATCCAATAGTCTGCAAATACCATTTCTTATGCTAGTCAAATGTTCAAGCTTCTAACTAAACCTCTTTCTATTTTGTCCAAAGAAAAAATAATACATCTAACACCGGTTAGGTTGTTCCTAACAGGACAAATACATGACTAATTCTGTACAAAAAAATTCAGTGTCCTTAGCAAGAAGCAGGGACCAACCTTTGTGGATACTATGTTTGCAGACACATGATCTCCATGTGCAAATCTGCTGATAGTTGTGATGATCCTTGCGAATTAGTACCAGTAAGTCTATCTTAATTAATATCTTCTTCTCCACTCATATGGCACATTCTGATCTTAGAAATACTGCAGCTCATCTTTGAACCGAGGACCCCTGAACCGCTCCCGGCTGGTGAATTGTTGATGGTTCGGAGATTTATCAGCGACTTCTTCCTGAATCACTACATCAATCCCACTGGTGATAATGAAGATTTCAGCATGTGTTCTCCTGAAACATTGAGTAAGAGTTACCGCTAAACATATACGCATGGATCCATTGTTTTCCCTCTGATGAGGTCTTCGTATTTCGTACACTATGATTAATTATGTAATGCATATATGTGTGGACAAATCATTGGAATTTAGCTACCATATGTTCAATTGCAATTGTTGTGAAATCTGATGAATGTTCTTCCTATGGACACTATTTGTTCAATTGAATATTGTGGCGAATTTTTTTTGCGTGCCGATTCAAAATGGGATATTCTTGTTTATTTGTTCAATTGAATATTGTGGCCAATTTGCTTTATGCGTGCAGATTCAAAATGGGATATTTTTGTTTATTTGTTCAATTGAATATTGTGGTGAATTTGTTTTTCGCATGTCGATTCAAAATGGGATATTTTTGTTTTAACCTGGCAATTGCTCCGCACATGGTTCAACTAAATGAGTGTGTGTGATCCAAATCGGAAAGCATACATCAATTGTAGCGGAACCGTCGGTGATACACGGCAGATCGCAAACGATTTGCAGCGCTACTACGTGTGCGTAGGCTCTCCGGAACCGTTTGTGATATCAAGTTATCGCACACGGGAACTCGGAGTAAACCGTGCCCAATGTAAAATACAATCCCAGTCGTAATTTTTTCAGGAAACGTGTGGGATCCCTAACGAAAAGCACACGTCACTCTAGCCGCAACCGTCGGTGATACACAACAAATCACAAACGGTCTGCAGCACTTGTATGTGTGCGAAGGGGCTCCTGAACCGTTTGTGATTGAACCTAATCGTGGACGGTAATGTTGGGAGAACGTGTGCGATGGAGTCTTGCATGGCAGACGGGTTCTGCAGAAAACTCGTGTGTGATAGGGCACATATCGCACACAGTTCATATGTTGGCTTGTGTGCCTTGCATACTGTTTCCCAAACGGTTCATTATGACACACCGTTTGGTTTCACTGCGTCATTAGAAACGTTTAATCACCGATCCTACACGTGCAAAAGAATTCAGTGTGTGCTGCATCGCACACGATTACGTTTTGCAAGGCCTCTGGATCATGGCTCCCTATCCCCGACGGTTTCTGGGTCGTGTGGGAAGGACCCCCTATCGCCCACACTCACTTGGCGATGGTTCCAAATGCCGTCGCGGAAAGGGGTTTTAAACCGTTTGTATAGCACCCAAGCGTACCAGTGTATACAAAGAAATTATGCATGATATTGCACCTGCTGAGATAGAAGATATTGAAGTTACAATTAAGCTTGCCAATAGAGATACTATTTCACCGATCGGGATTGTTAGAGATGTTGAAGTCTTGTGTGGGAAGGTTAAATATCCCCACAAGATGATTTTTGTCCCATTATATTTGGTAGACCCTTCTTGAATACTGTTAATGCTAAGATAGATTGCGAAAGGATATTGTTACTGTTGGTTTAGGGGACATGTCTCATGATTTTAATTTTGCTAAATTTCGTAGACAACCCCATGATAAAGAATTGCCTAGTAAAGATGACATTATTGGTCTTGCTTCTATTGATGTGTCCTAATGATCCTTTAGAACAATATTTGCTAGACCATGAAATGATATGTTTATGAATGAAAGAAGGGAAATAGATGAAGTATTCTTTAAACAGGGACCTATTCTGAAACACAACTTGCCTGTGGAAATCCTAGGAGATCCTCCTCCACCCAAGGGCGATCCCGTGTTTGAGCTTAAACCATTACCTGATACTCTTAAATATGCTTATCTTGATGGAAAGAAGATATATCCTGTTATTATTAGTGCTAACCTTTCAAAGCAGGAAGAAGAGAAATTATTGAAAACTCTGAAGAAACACCGTGCTGCTATTGGATATACTCTTGATGATCTTAAGGGCATTAGTCCCACACTATGCCAGCACAAAATAAAACTGGAGAAAGACGCCAAACCAGTTGTTGATCACCAACGACGGTTAAATCCTAAGATGAAAGAAGTGGTAAGAAATGAAATACTAAAGCTTCTCGAGGCAGGTATAATTTGTCCTGTTGCCGATAGTCAGTGGGTAAGTCATGTCCATTGTGTCCCTAAGAAGGGAGGTATTACTGTTGTTCCTAATGATAAAGATGAATTGATCCCACAAAGAATAGTTACAGGTTATAGAATGGTAATTGATTTCCGCAAATTAAATAAAGCTACTAGAAAAGATCATTACCCTTTACCTTTTATTGACCAAATGCTAGAAAGATTATCCAAAAATTCACATTTTTGCTTTCTAGATGGTTATTCTGGTTTCTCTCAAATACCTGTGTCAAAAGAGCATCAGGAAAAGACCACTTTTACTTGCCCTTTCGGTACCTTTCCTTATAGACGTATGCCTTTTGGTTTATGCAATGCACCTGCTATGTAACGACCCGACCCGAAATCGGTCAAGTCTCTGTGTAGCTGTACCATCCCAAGATCATGGCACACACAGTACATTGATGCAAAGATTCAAAGTTCAATCACACCTGGATTTATTACACGATTCTCATATTGAGTCTTTATTACATGATAATAAATTTGGCCGAAGGCCAACTCATGAGAAATAAACTAAATAAAGTTGCAGAAGCGTAGACGAATTGCGAGTCCATCCGACTCCATAGGGCAATCGCCAAGCGTGGATCCTAGCCTCACTCCTGATCGGAAAACTCCTTTGCAACATAAGACGTTGCAGCCGTGTAGGTCAGCATTTCTGAATATGCCGGCAAGTCATGAGAGAGAACAACAATAAAATTTCTAATACTATATGCAATTTGGCTGTGGGGCTCTAATTTTCACTGTTTTGCGAAAAAAGCCAGTTTTTCCCTACAACAAAGGACTTGTTTGCAAATACTACCAAATGTTGGTAGTTATTGAGATGGTTCCGCCAACCAAAGTCTCATTCCCAATTATTAGATAACCCCTCAATTAAATTATTAAGTTCGGTGTTGAGATATCCGAAATACTCCAAGTTCCAGAGGCTCAAATTGCCCGTAACCGGGGACCTAATCGATTAGGTCTTCACTCTGCAGAGGTTAGTGCACCTTACCCGCAAGAATCATTCCCTCCTTTAAGTCTCCGCACTGCTTGGTGTTTGAAGACGGGACGAACGAAACAGGGTCTTCCGAAGAGTTCCTCTGGGCCACTGCCGGTGCCCATCCAATCCTACCATTCTTCTACATCTCGTAGCACCGTCCGGCCAGAGTCACGCTTAGGGTCGACCAAGTCAGAGCCCATAATGGCTTGCGGCTGCACAGGTAAGCTTTCGGTCAATGGGGTATCCATCCGTCTCTTCATGGCTGGGTGAAGCTTTCCGCAAGATGTCATGGCGCTTCTCCATGCATCCCGGCCATCCGCTGGTTTCTCCAGGGTGTTGGAAATATGCCCTAGAGGCAATAATAAAATGGTTATTATTATATTTCCTTGTTCATGATAATTGTCTATTGTTCATGCTATAATTGTGTTATCCGGAAATCGTAATACATGTGTGAATACATAGACCACAACATGTCCCTAGTGAGCCTCTAGTTGACTAGCTCGTTGATCAACAGATAGTCATGGTTTCCTGACTATGGACATTGGATGTCATTGATAACGGGATCACATCATTAGGAGAATGATGTGATGGACAAGACCCAATCCTAAGCATAGCACAAAGATCGTGTAGTTCGTTTGCTAGAGCTTTTCCAATGTCAAGTATCATTTCCTTAGACCATGAGATCGTGTAACTCCCGGATGCCGTAGGAGTGCTTTGGGTGTACCAAACGTCACAACGTAACTGGGTGACTATAAAGGTACACTACAGGTATCTCTGAAAGTGTCTGTTGGGTTGACACGGATCGAGACTGGGATTTGTCACTCCGTATGACGGAGAGGTATCTCTGGGCCCACTCGGTAATGCATCATCATAATGAGCTCAATGTGACCAAGTGTTTGGTCACGGGATCATGCATTACGATACGAGTAAAGTGACTTTCCGGTAACGAGATTGAACAAGGTATTGGGATACCGACGATCGAATCTCGGGCAAGTAACGTACCGATTGACAAAGGGAATTGTATACGGGATTGATTGAATCCTTGACATCGTGGTTCATCCGATGAGATCATCGTGGAACATGTGGGAGCCAACATGGGTATCTAGATCCCGCTTTTGGTTATTCACCGGAGAGTCATCTCGGTCATGTTTGCATGTCTCCCGAACCCGTAGGGTCTACACACTTAAGGTTCGGTGACGCTAGGGTTGTAGAGATATTAGTATGCGGTAACCCGAAAGTTGTTCGGAGTCCCGGATGAGATCCCGGACATCACGAGGAGTTCCGGAATGGTCCGGAGGTGAAGAATTATATATAGGAAGTCCATTTTCGGCCACCGGGAAAGTTTCGGGGGTCACCGGTATTGTACCGGGACCACCGGAAGGGTCCCGGGGGTCCACCGGGTGGGGCCACCTATCCCGGAGGGCCCCATGGGCTGAAGTGGGAGGGGAACCAGCCCCTGGTGGGCTGGTGCGCCCCCCTTGGGCCTCCCCCTATGCCTAGGGTTGGAAACCCTAGGGGTGGGGGGCGCCCCACTTGGCTTGGGGGGGAAGCCACCCCCCTTGGCCGCCGCCCCCCTTGGAGATTGGATCTCCCAGGGGCCGGCCCCCCCCAGGGCCCCTATATATAGTGGGGGGAGGGAGGGCAGCCGCACCACAGCCCCTGGCGCCTCCCTCTCCCTCCCGTGACACCTCTCCCTCTCGCTGAGCATGGCGAAGCCCTGCTGAGATCCCCGCTGCTTCCACCCCCACGCCGTCGTGCTGCTGGATCTCCATCAACCTCTCCTTCCCCCTTGCTGGATCAAGAAGGAGGAGACGTCGCTGCTCCGTACGTGTGTTGAACGCGGAGGTGCCGTCCGTTCGGCGCTCGGTCATCGGTGATTAGGATCACGACGAGTACGACTCCATCAACCCCGTTCACTTGAACGCTTCCGCTCGCGATCTACAAGGGTATGTAGATGCACTCCTATCTCTAGTTGCTAGATGACTCCATAGATTGATCTTGGTGATGCGTAGAAAATTTTAATTTCTGCTACGATCCCCAACAGTGGCATCATGAGCTAGGTCTATGCGTAGTTTCTATGCACGAGTAGAACACAAAGCAGTTGTGGGCGTCGATATTGTCAATTTACTTACCGTTACTAGTCTTATCTTGATTCGGCGGCATCGTGGGATGAAGCAGCCCGGACCGACCTTACACGTACGCTTACGTGAGACAGGTTCCACCGACTGACATGCACTAGTTGCATAAGGTGGCTAGCGGGTGTCTGTCTCTCCCACTTTAGTCGGATCGAATTCGATGAAAAGGGTCCTTATGAAGGGTAAATAGAAATTGGCATATCACGTTGTGGTTTTATGTAGGTAAGAAACGTTCTTGCTAGCAACCTATAGAAGCCACGTAAAAACATGCAACAACAATTAGAGGACGTCTAACTTGTTTTTGCAGCATATGCCTTGTGATGTGATATGGCCAAAAGGATGTGATGAATGAAATATATGTGATGTATGAGATTGATCATGTTCTTGTAATAGGAATCACGACTTGCATGTCGATGAGTATGACAACCGGCAGGAGCCATAGGAGTTGTCTTTATTTTTTGTATGACCCGCGTGTCATTGAATAACGCCATGTAAATTACTTTACTTTATTGCTAAACACGTTAGCCATAGAAGTAGAAGTAATCGTTGGCGTGACAACTTCATGAAGACACGATGATGGAGATCATGGTGTCATGCCGGTGACGAAGATGATCATGGCGCCCCGAAGATGGAGATCAAAGGAGCAATATGATACTGGTCATATCATGTCACTATTTGATTACATGTGATGTTTATCATGTTTTGCTTCTTATTTGCTTAGTACCACGGTAGTAAGTAAGATGATCCCTTATAATAATTTCAAGAAAGTGTTCCCCCTAACTGTGCACCGTTGCGAAGGTTCGTTGTTTCGAAGCACCACGTGATGATCGGGTGTGATAGATTCTAACGTTCGAATACAACGGGTGTAAGCCAGATTTACACACGCAATACAGTTAGGTTGACTTGACGAGCCTAGCATGTACAGACATGGCCTCGGAACACGGAAGACCGAAAGGTCGAGCATGAGTCGTATAGAAGATACGATCAACATGAAGATGTTCGCCGATGTTGACTAGTCCGTCTCACGTGATGATCGGACACGGCCTAGTTGACTCGGATCATGTTTCACTTAGATGACTAGAGGGATGTCTATCTGAGTGGGAGTTCATTGAATAATTTGATTAGATGAACTTAATTATCATGAACTTAGTCTAAAATCTTTACAATATGTCTTGTAGATCAAATGGCCCACGTTGCCCTCAACTTCAACGCGTTCCTAGAGAAAACCAAGCTGAAAGATGATGGCAGCAACTATACGGACTGGGTCCGGAACCTGAGGATCATCCTCATAGCTGCCAAGAAAGATTATGTCCTAGAAGCACCGCTAGGTGATGCACCCATCCCAGAGAACCAAGACGTTATGAACGCTTGGCAGTCACGTGCTGATGATTACTCCCTCGTTCAGTGCGGCATGCTTTACAGCTTAGAACCGGGGCTCCAAAAGCGTTTTGAGCAACACGGAGCATATGAGATGTTCGAAGAGCTGAAAATGGTTTTCCAAGCTCATGCCCGGGTCGAGAGATATGAAGTCTCCGACAAGTTCTTCAGTTGTAAGATGGAGGAAAATAGTTCTCAGTGAGCACATACTCAAAATTTCTGGGTTACACAACCGCTTGACTCAGCTGGGAGTTAATCTCCCGGATGACGCGGTCATTGACAGAATCCTTCAGTCGCTTCCACCAAGCTACAAGAGCTTTGTGATGAACTTCAATATGCAGGGGATGGAAAAGACCATTCCTGAGGTATATTCAATGCTGAAATCAGCGGAGGTGGAGATCAGAAAGGAACATCAAGTGTTGATGGTGAATAAAACCACTAAGTTCAAGAAAGGCAAGGGTAAGAAGAACTTCAAGAAGGACGGCAAGGGAGTTGCCGCGCCCGGTAAGCCAGTTGCCGGGAAGAAGCCAAAGAATGGACCCAAGCCTGAGACTGAGTGCTTTTATTGCAAGGGAAGTGGTCACTGGAAGCGGAACTGCCCCAAATACTTAGCGGACAAGAAGGCCGGCAACACCAAAGGTATATGTGATATACATGTAATTGATGTGTACCTTACCAGTAATCGTAGTAGCTCCTGGGTATTTGATACCGGTGCGGTTGCTCATATTTGTAACTCAAAACAGGAGCTGCGGAATAAGCGGAGACTGGCGAAGGACGAGGTGATGATGCGCGTCGGGAATGGTTCCAAGGTCGATGTGATCGCCGTCGGCACGCTACCTCTACATTTACCTACGGGATTAGTTTTAAACCTCAATAATTGTTATTTAGTGCCAGCTTTGAGCATGAACATTGCATCTGGATCTCGTTTAATTTGAGATGGCTACTCATTTAAATCCGAGAATAATGGTTGTTCTATTTATATGAGAGATATGTTTTATGGTCATGCCCGGCTGGTCAATGGTTTATTCTTAATGAATCTCGAACGTGATGTTACACATATTCATAGTGTGAATACCAAAAGATGTAAAGTTGATAACGATAGTCCCACATACTTGTGGCACTGCCTCCTTGGTCACATTGGTGTCAAGCGCATGAAGAAGCTCCATGCTGAGGGACTTTTAGAGTCTCTCGATTATGAATCATTTGACACATGCGAACCATGCCTCATGGGCAAAATGACCAAGACTCCGTTCTCCGAAACAATGGAGTGAGCAACCAACTTATTGGAAATCATACATACTGATGTGTGCAGTCCAATGAGTGTTGAGGCTCGCGGTGGCTATCGTTATGTTCTCACTCTGACTGATGACTTGAGTAGATATGGGTATGTCTACCTAATGAAACACAAGTCTGAGACCTTTGAAAAGTTCAAGGAATTTCAGAGTGAGGTTGAGAATCAACGTGATAGGAAAATAAAGTTCTTACGATCAGATCGTGGAGGAGAATATTTAAGTCACGAATTTGGTACGCACTTAAGGAAATGTGGAATCGTTTCACAACTCACGCCGGCTGGAACACCTCAGCAAAATGGTGTGTCCGAACGTCGTAATCGGACTCTATTGAATATGGTGCGATCTATGATGTCTCTTACCGATCTACCGCTCTCATTTTGGGGCTATGCTTTAGAGACTGCCGCATTCACTTTAAATAGGGCTCCGTCGAAATCCGTTGAGACCACACCATATGAATTATGGTTTGGGAAGAAACCTAAGCTGTCGTTTCTAAAAGTTTGGGGATGCGATGCTTATGTCAAGAAACTTCAACCTGAAAAGCTCGAACCCAAGTCGGAAAAATGCGTCTTCATAGGATACCCCAAGGAAACCATTGGGTATACCTTCTACCTCAGATCCGAAGGCAAGATCTTTGTTGCCAAGAACGGGTCCATTCTGGAGAAAGAGTTTCTCTCGAAAGAAATAAGTGGGAGGAAAGTGGAACTTGATGAAGTACTACCTCTTGAACCGGAAAGTAGCACAGCTCAGGAAGATGTTCCTGTGGTGCCTGCACTGACTAGAGAGGAAGCTAATGGCGATGATCAAGGTACTTCGGATCAAGTTACTACTGAACTTCGTAGGTCCACGAGGACACGTTCCACACCAGAGTGGTATGGCAACCCTGTCCTGGAAATCATGTTGTTAAACAACGGTGAACCTTCGAACTATGAAGAAGCAATGGCGGGCCCAGATTCCGACAAATGGCTAGAAGCCATGAAATCCGAGATAGGATCCATGTATGAAAACGAAGTATGGACTTTGACTGACTTGCCTGATGATCGGCGAGCGATAGAAAACAAATGGATCTTTAAGAAGAAGACGGACGCGGATGGTAATGTTACCATCTATAAAGCACGACTTATCGCTAAGGGTTATCGACAAGTTCAAGGGGTTGACTATGATGAGACTTTCTCACCCGTAGCGAAGCTGAAGTCCGTCCGAATCATGTTAGCAATTGCCGCATTCTATGATTATGAGATATGGCAAATGGATGTCAAAACGGCATTCCTTAACGGCTTTCTTAAGGAAGAATTGTATATGATGCAGCCGGAAGGTTTTGTCGATCCTAAGAATGCTAACAAGGTATGCAAGCTCCAGCGCTCCATCTATGGGCTGGTGCAAGCATCTCGGAGTTGGAACATTCGATTTGATGAGATGATCAAAGCGTTTGGGTTTACACAGACTTATGGAGAAGCCTGTGTTTACAAGAAAGTGAGTGGGAGCTCTGTAGCATTTCTCATATTATATGTGGATGACATACTGTTGATGGGAAATGATATAGAATTCTTGGAAAGTATAAAGGCCTATTTGAATAAGTGTTTTTCAATGAAGGACCTTGGAGAAGCTGCTTATATATTAGGCATCAAGATCTATAGAGATAGATCAAGACGCCTCATTGGTCTTTCACAAAGTACGTACCTTGACAAGATATTGAAGAAGTTCAATATGGATCAGTCCAAGAAGGGGTTCTTGCCTGTATTGCAAGGTGTGCAATTGAGCACGGCTCAATGCCCGACCATGGCAGAAGATAGAGAAAAGATGAGTGTCGTCCCCTATGCCTCGGCCATAGGGTCTATTATGTATGCCATGCTGTGTACCAGACCTGATGTAAACCTTGCCGTAAGTTTGGTAGGAAGGTACCAAAGTAATCCCGGCATGGAACACTGGACAGCGGTCAAGAATATCCTGAAGTACCTGAAGAGGACTAAGGATATGTTTCTCGTTTATGGAGGTGACGAAGAGCTCGTCGTAAAGGGTTACGTCGATGCTAGCTTCGACACAGATCTGGATGACTCTAAGTCACAAACCGGATACGTGTATATTTTGAATGGTGGGGCAGTAAGCTGGTGCAGTTGCAAGCAAAGTGTCGTGGCGGGATCTACATGTGAAGCGGAGTACATGGCGGCCTCAGAGGCAGCACAAGAAGCAATCTGGATGAAGGAGTTCATTACCGACCTAGGGGTGATTCCCAATGCGTCGGGCCCGATGACTCTCTTCTGTGACAACACTGGAGCTATTGCCCTTGCTAAGGAGCCCAGGTTTCACAGGAAGACCAGGCATATCAAGCGTTGCTTCAACTCCATTCGTGAAAATGTTCAAAATGGAGACATAGATATTTGTAAAGTACATACAGACCTGAATGTAGCAGATCCGTTGACTAAACCTCTCCCTAGAGCGAAACATGATCAACACCAGAACTCTATGGGTGTTCGATTCATCACAATGTAACTAGATTATTGACTCTAGTGCAAGTGGGAGACTGTTGGAAATATGCCCTAGAGGCAATAATAAAATGGTTATTATTATATTTCCTTGTTCATGATAATTGTCTATTGTTCATGCTATAATTGTGTTATCCGGAAATCGTAATACATGTGTGAATACATAGACCACAACATGTCCCTAGTGAGCCTCTAGTTGACTAGCTCGTTGATCAACAGATAGTCATGGTTTCCTGACTATGGACATTGGATGTCATTGATAACGGGATCACATCATTAGGAGAATGATGTGATGGACAAGACCCAATCCTAAGCATAGCACAAAGATCGTGTAGTTCGTTTGCTAGAGCTTTTCCAATGTCAAGTATCATTTCCTTAGACCATGAGATCGTGTAACTCCCGGATGCCGTAGGAGTGCTTTGGGTGTACCAAACGTCACAACGTAACTGGGTGACTATAAAGGTACACTACAGGTATCTCTGAAAGTGTCTGTTGGGTTGACACGGATCGAGACTGGGATTTGTCACTCCGTATGACGGAGAGGTATCTCTGGGCCCACTCGGTAATGCATCATCATAATGAGCTCAATGTGACCAAGTGTTTGGTCACGGGATCATGCATTACGGTACGAGTAAAGTGACTTGCCGGTAACGAGATTGAACAAGGTATTGGGATACCGACGATCGAATCTCGGGCAAGTAACGTACCGATTGACAAAGGGAATTGTATAGGGGATTGATTGAATCCTCGACATCGTGGTTCATCCGATGAGGTCATCGTGGAACATGTGGGAGCCAACATGGGTATCCAGATCCCGCTGTTGGTTATTGACCGGAGAGTCGTCTCGGTCATGTCTGCATGTCTCCCGAACCCGTAGGGTCTACACACTTAAGGTTCGGTGACGCTAGGGTTGTAGAGATATTAGTATGCGGTAACCCAAAAGTTGTTCGGAGTCCCGGATGAGATCCCGGACGTCACGAGGAGTTCCGGAATGGTCTGGAGGTGAAGAATTATATATAGGAAGTCCATTTTCGGCCACCGGGAAAGTTTCGGGGGTCACCGGTATTGTACCGGGACCACCGGAAGGGTCCCGGGGGTCCACCGGGTGGGGCCACCTATCCCGGAGGGCCCCATGGGCTGAAGTGGGAGGGGAACCAGCCCCTGGTGGGCTGGTGCGCCCCCCTTGGGCCTCCCCCTGCGCCTAGGGTGGAAACCCTAGGGGTGGGGGCGCCCCACTTGGCTTGGGGGGGAAGCCACCCCCCTTAGCCGCCGCCCCCCTTGGAGATTGGATCTCCCAGGGGCCGGCGCCCCCCCAGGGCCCCTATATATAGTGGGGGGAGGGAGGGCAGCCGCACCACAGCCCCTGGCGCCTCCCTCTCCCTCCCGTGACACCTCTCCCTCTCGCTGAGCTTGGCGAAGCCCTGCTGAGATCCCCGCTGCTTCCACCACCACGCCGTCGTGCTGCTGGATCTCCATCAACCTCTCCTTCCCCCTTGCTGGATCAAGAAGGAGGAGACGCCGCTGCTCCGTACGTGTGTTGAACGCGGAGGTGCCGTCCGTTCGGCGCTCGGTCATCGGTGATTAGGATCACGACGAGTACGACTCCATCAACCCCGTTCACTTGAACGCTTCCGCTCGCGATCTACAAGGGTATGTAGATGCACTCCTCTCTCTCGTTGCTAGATGACTCCATAGATTGATCTTGGTGGTGCGTAGAAAATCTTAATTTCTGCTACGATCCCCAACACAGGGTGCCCGTCAACCTTCCTCGACCCAGTAGTGAATTTTGAAGTCCATCTTGAGCTTGAAGTCATGGGGTTGTCATCATCTTGACTCTCGGATCTCCCTTATGAATCACTCAACCAACCCCGTCTACTAAAGCATAGCAATAAAGTACATCGTCCCGGGCATCGGTAACAAGGGAGAAGGGTTCATCCTACCTCATGATACTACTCAAGAACATAACTTAACAAAATTCTCGTACTGCATGCATGGTGGGGAGGTATAATTCTAATGCAATAAAATCATAGGTATTGTAAAAAGAACATGTGACGGTCTTCGAAAGCTAGCGACTCGTAATAGCAGGCTTCGCACTCCGGGAATTCTACCGAGTCAAACAATAGCATAAATAAGTATAGCACAAATAACATAACAGCAAGTTAAAGTAAAACACCCAAGCACCCAAACAAAAAACAAAGAAAAACTCGGAGAAAAGCAAATCAAGGTTTTCACCACATCAAGCAACAACTAGGAAATAGTTTTATACAACTAAAACTTTTCTTAATAGAACCTAAGCATGGGTTTTGCTAACAAACAGAAAGGAAAACAACATGCAAACTAGAGGCAAAAAGAATCATATTAAAAGCTATTAGAGAACTCATATTATGCCTAAAACAATACTAGCAAAGAAATTAATATAAAACTTTTTATTCTACAGTAAATAAAAGTTCATCTTCTGTAACTACAGAAACTAATCTAACATAAATTATAACTTAGGAAAAATAACATTATTTAATAAATAGAACAGTAGGAAAACAGTAGCTAACTAAATAAAACTAGAAAATTTTGATTTCCCCTAAAACTAATTTTAATACAATCTAAAAAACCCAAACAAGTTCCTACTGCTAGGCAAGGTCAAAACTAGGTAGTAGCAAAAAGAATCACAAAAAAATAATAATCCTGACTCAATTTATGGCAGAAAAAGTAATCTGACTAAAACTAATATAACACTATTTTTATAAACAAAAACATGGCCTAACCTATTTTCTACAGAAACTTCAGGAAATTTTAAAACTAGGAAAAAAATAATCAACAAATAAAATTAAATAACCTAAGAGAAACAGATTTTACAAGATTGAAACTTTTCTGTTTTAAAAAACAGATACGAAAAAAAATAGACGACGCTACTGGGCCTAGGAGGTGCGATATGAACCTATACTGCGTTCGGGCTCAACTTAACAGAACACAAGTACGAGCTAATAAAAAACCGAACCTATAAACCGTCTAGATCTAAACCGTGAGTTAACCAAAAATAAAACCGGTCTATGGCAAATAACCTAACCTTTCGCTAGGATCTAATATGAGGCGTTGGATAACAATCTAACGGATGAAGGGGAAGATGGCTTACAGCGACGTTGACGACGTATAGAGGCAACGGAGCAACGGCCGGCGTCGAGTGGGGCGGCGATTCCGGGGTCGCGGGCGCCTGCGGAGGGGGTCGGTGAGATGCGGTGGCGAGAGGGGGTCGTCGGGGTGGTGTTGGAGGGTGTTGGTGACGGCTACCACGAGCGCAACAAGCTCGAGAACCTCCGGTGATCTCCCCGTGCTCCGGCGAGGCGGACGAGCTCGTTGACGAAGCTGGAGCAAGCAAACGAGGATGGAACCTTGTCAAAACGATGGGCCACGGCGATGGCAAGCGTTTTGGTGAAAGAAAAAGTCGCAGAGGGCTCACCGGTGAAGAAGAACGGCGGTGAACTGCGGTGGCTGGGGCGAGATTGGAACGGAGATGGCGGCGGCTGTGGAGGGTTTTAGAGAGGGTTTTTGAATGGGATCGCGAGAGGATGGGTAGGGGTACTTATAGGACGTGCTACTTGGTCGAGGGGAAGAATTTAGCTAGGGTTTGGCGAGGGCGCGGATACAGCCGTGCGCGAGGTGGCGAGCGAGATACGCGGTGCAGGTTGTTCGGGAGGAAGGAGATAACGCGGTGGGGTCCAGCGGTCAGAGGAAAAAAAGAAGAGAAAAAAAGAAAGAGAGAGAGAGAGAGAGAGTTACGTGAGGGAGAGGGAGTTACGTGAGGGAGAGCGAACGAGCGTGGGGAGCGGCGTTGGTGGCGTCCTGCGCGGGCGGCTGGGTTGGCGCCTGGCTAGTGGGCTGCGGCCCGGGTGGCTAGGCTTGCTGGCCTGGTGCCCGGCTAAGGCGTTCTTTTTTTGTTTTTTGAAAATCAAGTCAGAAAAAAAAGTATAGAGATAAAATAGAAATACTTTTGTATAGGACATATATATATATATCAAAATTCTCAGAAAAACAAATCCTAAAATATGAACTATTTTTCAGAGACAAAAATAAAACTTTATAAAAAACATTTTCTTGATAATTCCAAATAAATCCATATTTGAATTGAAACTTTGGCATTATTTTCTTCTGATGTTTTTAGAGTGTCATTTTAGCTCCTCTCATACTTTTTCTCAAGTATTTGTCAGGGATATTTGAAATGAATTTTCAAATGCCAAGTTGAATCGCAAATTCAAATAAAACTCAAATGCCTATGAAATTTCCAAATGCCACTCAATTTTCAAACAATATGCATAGATGCTTAGCTAATAATTTTAAAACATTCCAAATTGTAAATTTGGGATGTTACAAACCTACTCACCTTAAGATGAATCTCGCCCTCAAGATTCGGGTTGGCTAGCAAATAGGTGCGGGTGATCTCGGCGGAGATCTTCTTCTCGCTCCCAGGTGGCTTCCTCCTCGGAATGATGACTCCACAGAACCTTGCAAAACTTGATGATCTTGCTGCGGGTGACTCTGTTCGCAGTCTCGAGAATTCTGACGGGTTTCTCCTCATAAGTCAGATCACTGTCGAGCTGTATGGCCTCTAGGGGCACTGTGTCTCTCAACGGAATATCGGCCATCTCAGCATGGCATTTCTTCAGCTGGGAAACATGGAAGACATCATGAACTCCGGACAATCCTTCTGGCAATTCCAGCTTGTAAGCAACTTCTCCACGACGTTCGAGGATTTTGTATGGGCCAATGAACCTGGGTGCCAACTTTCCTTTAACACCAAACCTCTTGATTCCACGAAGTGGGGACACATGAAGGTATGCTCGGTCTCCCACTTCATATGTTACTTCCTTGCGTTTACTGTCGGCATAACTCTTCTGCCTTGACTGAGCTACCTGAGTCTATCTCGAATCAGCTTGACCTTCTCTTCGGAATCTCTGATAAGATCGGGACCGAAAAGTTTTCGATCTCCAACACCATCCCACAACAATGGTGTTCTGCACCTCCTTCCATATAGAGCTTCGAAAGGGGCCATCTTCAGACTAGTCTGATAGCTGTTATTGTACGAGAACTCTGCGTATGGCAAATTATCAACCCAGCTATACACATAGTCTAGTGCACAAGCTCTCAACATGTCCTCCAGAATCTGGTTGACTCTCTCAGTCTGTCCATCTATCTGCGGATGAAAAGCTGTACTGAACTCCAGCCTCGTACCCAAAGTTTCATGCAACTGATTCCAAAACTTTGAGGTAAATTGTGTTCCTCTATGTGACACAATACTCCTCGGAACTCCATGCAGACATACGATCCTGATCATGTATATCTTGGCTAACTTAGCGCTGGTATAGGTAGTCTTCACGGGAATGAAATGAGCTACCTTGGTCAAGCGATCAACCACTACCCATATGGAATCATAACCTGAACGGGTCCTGGGTAATCCTGTGATAAAATCCATTCCAAGTTTCTCCCATTTCCACTCGGGAATCGGCAGAGGTTGAAGTAACCCTACTGGCTTCTGATGTTCCGCCTTTACTCGCTGGCAAACATCGCATACTGCTACATACTCGGCAATATCCTTCTTCATACCTGTCCACCAGAAACTTTCCTTCAAATCCAGATACATCTTGGTGTTGCCTGGGTGAATCAAGTACGGTGAATCATGTGCCTCCTGAAGAATTAGCTTCCCGAGTTCGGGATCATTGGGTACATAAATACGATCCTCGAACCATATAGCTCTGTATTCATCCTTACGAAACCCTTTAGCTTTTCCTTCATTCATCATTTTCTTTATCTCATCAAATTCCCTGTCCGACTTCTGGGCTTCACGAATTCTTTCGGCCAAAGTGGACTGAACTTCCAGTGCTGCAACATATCCTCTCGGAACTATCTCCAGTCGAAGATCTCTGAGGTCATCGACTAACTCCTGGGGTAATCCTCCCGCTATAAGAGTATTCACATAACTCTTACGGCTCAAGGCAGCTGCTACAACATTAGCCTTCCCTGGGTGGTAATGCAATCTCATGTCATAGTGCTTGATTAACTCTAGCCATCTCCTCTGTCTGAGGTTCAACTCTTTCTGCGTGAAAATATACTACAAGCTCTTATGATCCGTGTAAACATCACAACTATTTCCGATAAGGAAATGTCTCCAGGTCATGAGTGCATGCACTACGGCTGCTAACTCCAAATCATGTGTGGCATAATTTATCTCGTGAGGTCATAGCTGGCTGGAGGTATAAGCTACAACTTTTCCTTCCTGCATGAGTACTCCTCCGAGTCCCTGACGAGAAGCGTCACAATGTACCTGGTAATCCTTGTGTATGTCCGGCAAAATTAGCACTGGGATTGTAACCAAACGTTTCTTCAATTCCTGGAAACTAGCTTCACAATCCTCAGCCCAAATGTACTTGGTGTCCTTCTTCAACTGCTCAGTCATGGGCTTGGCAATCTTGGAGAAATTCTCAATAAACCTCCGATAATATTCTGCGAGTCCGAGAAAACTGCGGATCTCTTTGACTGAGGTGGGTGACTGCCAATCGGTGACTGATACAGCCTTGGTGGGGTCGACTGCTATTCCTTCTCCTGAAATAACATGTCCGAGGAATCCGACTTCCTTCAACCAAAATTCACATTTGCTGAACTTGGCATACAACTGATGTTCTCGGAGTTTCTCCAGAACTAGACGCAAATGTTCCTTATGCTCTTCCTCGCTCTTGGAGAAAATCAGTATATCATCGATGAACACCACGACAAACTTGTCCAGATATTCCATAAATACCTTGTTCATCAAATTCATGAAGTATGCAGGGGCATTAGTCAATCCGAATGACATGACGGTATACTCATATAAACCATACCTGGTGGTGAAAGCTGTTTTGGGTATATCCTTTTCACGGATCTTCAACTGATGATACCCTGATCGAAGGTCAATCTTGGAGAATACCTTGGCTCCAACTAGCTGATCAAATAAATCATTAATCATCGGCAGAGGGTACTTGTTCTTGATGGTCACGTCGTTCAACGAACAATAATCATCAACCATTCTCAGGGTTCCATCCTTCTTCTCTACCAAAAGAACTGGGGCTCCCCAAGGTGACGAGCATGGCAGAATGGATCCCTTCTCCAATAGCTCATTAATTTGCTTCTTGATCTCTTCCAAATCGTTCGGGGGCATCCGATAAGGTCTCTTGGATATTGGGGATGTGCCGGGCAATAACTCAATCAGAAATTCAATGTCTCTATCCGGTGGCATTCCTGGTAATTCCTCCGGAAACACATCGGGAAAATCTTGCACTACCGCACTTCCTCCTGAACAACTCCTGTGAGGGAATTCACTTGATTCTTCGTTGGAGTGCGTCTGGATACATACTTGATCCTCTTCTGCTCCGGGGTGGTGAGCAAAATCGTCGTGCGGGCACAATCGATGTTTCCTTCAAACTTCTTCAACCAATCCATGCCTAGGATTACATCCAAGGTTTGGGTTCCCAATACTACGAGGTCTGCAGGAAAATTATCGTTCCCAATGCTGAGGGTTGCACGACAGCCTAAGCCTGCCATCATTTCTCCTCCTGGGGAACTGACCTGAAGAGGGCTTCTAAGGGTTCTAGTGGGCAACCCGTACTTTTCCACAACTACCCTTGATATAAATGAATGTGTTGCACCAGAATCAAAGAGTACCAATACTGGACGTGAATTTAATAAAAACATACCAACCACAGTTTCTGGCTGATCATAGACGTCCTCCACGTCAATGTGATTCACCTGCGCACGAGGAAAAGGGTTGGGCTTCTTTGCTGAACTTCCATTGCCATTGCCGTTCCCATTCCTCTGCTTGGCCTCCGGGCAGTCGGTGGCATAGTGTCCTGTCTTCTGGCACTTGAAACAGGTGATATGACTCAAATCTTTCTGAGCCGGGGCAGGACGATACTGGTTGCCATTGCCACCATTGCCTGACTTGGAGTTGTTGTCGTGGTTGCGGTTGTTCCCATAACCTCCATGGTTATGTCCTCCATGATTATGTCCTCCATGAGTGTGATGGGTATGCCCTCCCGAGTATGGGGCATAACGGGGCTTCTGCTGAGCTCCGGAGTTGTACTTCCCCTGGCCATACTTCCGCTTGCGGCTATCAATCTGCTGCTGCTTGCCTTCAAGTATGGTGGCCTTGTCTACCAGCTCCTGGTAGTTGTTGAAGGTAGCCACCATTAGCTGCATTTGTTGGGTGGTAGGTGCGACATATGCCAACGGGTGGCTTATCATTGTGGGAGCCAGTAAGACAACGCCGGTGCTTGGAAACGGGATAAGGCGAAGACATGCTCGCCGGCGAATCTTACCCAGGTTCGGGGCTCTCCGTGGAGATAACACCCCTGGTCCTGCTCTGCGGGGTCTCCGCATGATCACTAGATCAACACAAGTGGCTACAAGAGGCTCCTTGAACTGTTCGGCTAGAGGAAGAAGAAGGGCAAGGCTAGCTCTCCTCTTCCCTCTATGTGGTGTCTAAAACTCTGAGAGATCAACCCTTTGCATGGGCGCCCCGGGGGGTTTATATAGGCCTACCCCCCGTGGGTACAATGGTAATCCGCTTGGACGTGGGCCCAGGCCGTCAGTGTCTATGTTCTCCGACTTCTTCGCCGACTGCTGGGGCCCGCCGTCTGGTGGGTCCCGCCGGCTGCCGGCCTCTCGGCCGACAGGCCGGCCCCACCGCCTGGGGGTCTTGTCGGTGGCTGGTTACTGTGGCCTCGCTCTTCATGACGAGGGCTTTGTCGAGGTAAGCATGGCTACAGTCCCGCCGCCTGGCGGGCTTCACTGTAGCCTTACCCCGTCTTTTCGGCTTAATGGTACACGAACTTCGAGGGAGGGGGTAGCCGACTGTTGGGAGCCGGCTACCGCCCAGGCCGGCTTGGGGAGGCTCGGCCGCCTTCTGGTGTCTCTCTGACTGGAGGGGCCCGCCGCCTGCGGGCCGTACTGACGGCCTGTCGTGGGTGGCGTCATGGTCGTCATGGCAACAGTGTCGTGCCGGACGGGGGATGGCCGCCCCGTACGGCGTACTGTGGCCATGCGTGCTCCGGGATTCAGGGGTGGCAGGCTTTACTGTAGCCACGCCCTGTCTCATCACCGTTATGTGGGTGCAGACTTCGAGGGTGCAATCTTGGCCGCCTGTCAGGAGCCGGCCCTCTTGTGGCCGGCTTCTTGGAGTCGGCCTTCTTTGTGAGAGTGTTTAGGGTCGGGCCGCCTTCCAGTAGTCGGCCTGGGAGATAGCCGGCCAGGAGAAGGCGGCCCTGTGCCTTGGATGCTTGAAGGCTCGATCGGCCCGATATTTTTTGAAGAGCCAGGGGAGCCAGTTAGGCTACCTGTGGTAATTTACTCCGACAGTAGTCCCCGAAGTTGGTTGGGCTTCGCGGCTGAAAGGAGGATGAGAAGCTCGATCAGCTTCCTATCTTGAAGAGCCAGCAGCTAGGAGCCGGCTTTGATCAGGTGCGCCATCTTGGAGAGGCTTTGAAGCCTGAAGGCGCGCGCGCCGGGTTGCGGGCCGGCCGCTCGCCGCCTGCGCACCATGTGGCACCCTTCGGTTGGAAGAGCCTGCCATCCCACGCGTGCGACGGGACGTCGCCGCAGTCCGGGGCCCGCCACTTCCAGGCCTCGGCCCATGTGTGGATCTTATGTGGCCCAGAAACGGGCCATTCGTCTTCCAACGGTAGTTTCCGCACGCCGTTAGGGCGCAATAATCGCGGGACGTGGGGGAGTGGGCGCAGTTAATCCCACGTCCCCCCACGCCTCGCCCCCTCGGCTTCGCCGCACGAGGCTATAAATAGGAGGAGGAGGGGGAGCGGCAGACGCTCGCACGCTCGCCCCTGCTCCGCCATTTTCTTCTTCTTCCTCCTCTCTGTTGCCGCAGCTGCTCGCCGTCGCGCTGCTTCTTCGGTCATCGTACTACTCCGCAGCTTCGCTGCCGCGGGGTCGCGCTTTCGCCGCCACCGCGCTTTTTCCATCGGCTTCTTGCCCTCTTGTCATGCGGCGGAGACTGGGACGACTCCAACGTCCACGAGGACCACATCGACTTCCTCCGCAAGACGCGGCGGTTGCCCGGCAAGGATTACGTGCGGGTCCGTCTTGCGCCAGAGAAGGAGATCTCGCCGGCGCCGGAGGAGGGCGAGCGGGTTATCTTCCGCTCGCACTGCCTGCGCAGCCTTGGCCTGCCGGCGAGCTGCTTCTTCCGCTCCTTCCTCGAATTCTATCAACTCCAGCCGCACCACCTCAATCCAAACACGGTGGTGCTGCTGTCTGCCTTCGTCACTTTGTGCGAGGGCTTCCTCGGCGTCCTCCCCACCCTTGAGCTCTGGGGGAATTCTTCCAGTCCAAACTCGCCACCGCCATGAGGGGCGTGCCGGCTCAGAGCGGCGCCTTCATCGCGATGCGGAGGCCGGTAGCCGACAATCCTTTTCCTCCCATCACGCTGATCCAGTCAGTGAAGCTCTGGCAGCAGTCCTACTTCTACATGAAGAGCGTCGCTCCGCAAGGTGACTGGGTCAATTTGCCGGCTTATGTAGCCGGCCTGCCGACTGGGAGGCGGCCCCAATGGTCATACCGGGCCAAAACGTTGTCGCCTGCTGGAGCCGCCGCTGCCGCGCGACTCCGGGTATTGGTCCAGTCGGAGGGCCTAACCGGGCCCGACCTGCTGGCCGCCTTCATGGTGCGCCGGGTGCTCCTGCTCCAAGGCCGCCCTCATATGATTTGTCAGATGAGCGGTCACCTCGATCTGAGTCGGTTGTGCACCAAGGAGATGCCTCACGCAGAGGTAGCTCACATGGTGAACTACCTCGCAAACTGCAAGCTCACCAACGAGTGGCAGTTTGGCAAGGAGCCGTACTCCCGTGCCAATCCCCCGCCTACGGTAAGCTTTCTTTTCTTCTCTTTTTCCTTTTGTCGCCAAGTCTTTTTTGGCCGACTCTGACCAGTCGGCTTGTTTTAACAGAGCCCCCTCCTTCGACCGGCAGCCGGTACCGCGGGGGTGGAACGCTAGTATCTCCCCGACCGAACGGCGAACGACTTGGACGACCCCGATTTGGGGGCGGCCGCTCTAGACGACGACGCCATGGGGGATGGCGAGGCAGGCGGCTCCGGGCTTGGAGCCGGCTTCAAGGACTGGCCGGACGATGACGAGGCGGAAGTCGTCCCGCGCCGTCAGCCGGCGTCCGATCATCAGGGCGCAGGTTCATCTGCCGCGCCGGCTGCCCGAGGCGGCGCGCAGAAGCATCGGGCCGCGCCGACTCTTTTCGGCATTCGGTCGAAGAAGCCCAAGAGTTCAGCGGCGGTGACCAAGCGGGACGAGGCGGCCGCGAAGGCCGCCCACTTCCGCAAGGTGGTGAAGCACCCGCAGATGGTTTCGGTGTAAGTGTCGACTCTCTTACGCATTCCTTTCTTCTTTCTTGTTGATATTCCTCTGAATTTTCTGCCTCGTCTGGAAAATAGGGCGCCGCTTTCTCTTGAGTGGACTGCCACCGCCTCCATCGTCGGGGCGGCAGGAGGTTCCGCGAGCGCCCACCGCGTGGACCCCCATGCCGAGCTTTAGGCGGCGACGGAGCGGAACGCGCGGGAGGTGCGGGAGGAGCGGGAGGCGGAGCAGCAGAAGGCGGCTGCCGCCAATGCGGCGCAGGAAGCGGCGGAGGAGGTGGCAAAGGCACGGGCCGACGCCGCGGCCAAGGCCCAGGCAGATGCCGCAGCCGTGGCGCAGGCGGAAGCTTTGCGCAACCAGCCTCGGCTCGTCATTCCCCTTCACACTGTGGCGCTAGAGATCCCAGTGCCCCCGCCGGAGGGGCCGGTGGCGATCAGCCGGTGATGGAGAGGGAGGAGGGCGACGCCGTCGTCCTGGAGAGGGAGGCGGCTCCGCCATCGCCGACTGGGGCAAACCAAGGTAGCCGGCCCAGCGCGCCGTCTGTGCAGCTGGCTGGAGGCGAGCCGGCTGCAAGGGTGGACCTTGTGGTCCGGTCGCCCTCGCGCCAGCGTGCGGGGAAGGCAACTTCGGCGCCGAACCCGCAGAAGGCCGCGGGCTCAAGCTCGTCGGCCCAGGACCTGGAGACGGCAAGTGCCAGCTCGCCGGGGTGGACGCCAGGTGGTGGGACGGCCATGCTGAACGCGGCGGCGCAAGATGTTCGGAACCGTCTTCAATCTCAGGCCACTGTGCTGAATCAATATACTCAGGAGTTCCTCGCGACGCGGACAGCCATTCGGGTGAGTCTTCTCGCTTTTTTGTTTCTTGCTTTTGAATTCTTCCGTGGGGGCGCGTCAGCGCACCCACTGGGTGTAGTCCCTGAGTTCCGAGCCGGCTGCTGAGCAGGCGGCTTGGAACTTCTCAGTAGGCTTCGAATGCTATCTTGTTCTCATTCACTCTTTTGTCCTATTCTCAGGACTATCACAACCTCCGTGCGGCTACCTTCAACTCCCAGACCCGGGAGCTGGACCAGAAGACCGTCGATCTAACTGAGAGCCGGAGTAAGTGTTCCATCTTTTATCTCATGTGGGGGCGCGTCAGCGCACCCACTAGGTGTAGTCCCCGAGATTCGGGCCGACTGCTGAGCAGTCGGGCCGGATCTTTCTTGGCGACTTTTTTCTTATTGCTCTTTTCTGTCTCTGTAGAGGCCAATGCCGACCTGCGGCAGCAGCTGGGTGAGGCCCAGACCGCCCTTCGCGCCAAGGAAGCTGAGTACAACGCCTTGGCTCAGGAGCGTGGCCGCTTGGTCAAAAAGCTGGCCGACCAGGAGGAGAGCCACAAGGAGGCCCTGAAGGCAGTGAAGGACAGCGAGGCCGTCCTCCAAGATGAATACGAGACCGAGGCGGCGAGCTGGGCTGAGGCAAAACAGACGCTGAGTGACGGCTATGGCCAGATCGAAGATTTGGTTGACGTAGGCCGCCTTCCTCTTCATCCCTTTGCTTGCCGCCTGCCATTTGGTCCGTCTTCTGACTTTGTGTTTTCTCTCTTCTTTTCTTATTTGTTCGTGCAGAGTACTTCCCCGGTTATTCTGTTGCCGCCAGCCAAGTCATCGAGGCCCATCGCGACGCGCAGAGGCAGGCTGGAGCTGAGATCGCGCCGGATGCTCGCCGGTCGCTCGAGGAGCAGCTTCTGGCAATCCAGGCCCGCCTCCAGCCGGCTCACCGCATGCTCCGCCGTCTTCAGCGTGTTGGAGCCCAGGTGTTGGCCGCCCTCTGGCCTGGCGAGGTGATTCCCCGCACTCCCAGTCGGACTGTCGACTGGCTGGAGGTGGCGGTTGGCCGCTTCGAGGCTTGGAAGGCTTCTGCAGCTCGGTCAGGCGCCAGGCGGGCGCTGGAGTTTGTCCGAGCCTGGTATCTCGGGCAGGACTTGGCCCAGCTGACCACCTGGCGGCAGGAGGCCAACGAGGAGCTGGAGGCGGTGCGGCCGGCTATCATCCAGAGCGCCTCGGCGATCGCCGAGTACACCGACACCAGCGCCTTTGCCCCTGAGCTGAATAATGACGGCGTTGCTCTGCCGGAGGAGTGGTTTGGGCTGAACCCGGCGGATGGTGAAGACTCGACGGAGGAGATCGACTCCAGCGATGAGGGCGAAGAGGAAGAGGGAGAGGACGGTGAAGACGCCGTGCCGGATGGTGGAGCAACCGGCCAGCCTCAGCTTGATCGTGCCTCTAGCAACGAGGCACGTGCGAGCGTGCCGCCTGCTGCCGGCGATGATCAAGCCGAGACACGCCAGCAGGCCACTCCTCCAACCGGCACCGCCGCCTCCACTGACCTGCCCGGCTCGCCTGTTGCACCTTTGGCCTGATCCGCCGTCTTTACCTTTGCTTTCCTGTTTATTACTCCTTGAACAATATTTGTTAAGTTTGCGCAGTTCCACCCACTGGGGGTGTATTCAAACTATGTTGAATGCCGGCCTTTCGAAGGCCTTTTGTGTAAATATAATCTTGCATGTGTTTGGCTTCCGACTGTGCTTGCTTTTCATCTTTTCGGCTGTTTCCTTTGCCGCCCTCCTTTGGTCGCCGCCTTCCTAGCCGGACAGCTGCTCTGCAGTCTGTGGCTGGGAAAGTGCTTGGCCGTTTGGGAGTTCAGTACTTTAGCTTTCTTAGATTGTAGCAAGGTGAGTGGGAAGCCGGCCCGCTGACTGTTTTAACAGTCGGTTGGCGCGGTGGGGAGTCGGCTTGTGTTATGTAAGTTCATTAGTCCTTAGCCGTTTTTTGTGTTGGCATCCTTTCCTGCCTTTGACTCTTGCCAGTCGGACAGTCGATTCTGCGAGCTGTGACTTTCAACAAGAGAGGGCTTGATGCCGGCACACTACTTGTCTGACTGCAGGTGGAACTTAACATAATTCAAGGCGGCGAGTCCCGGGCCGACTGGTCAAACCCGGTGCCGGACGAAAGAACGAAATGCGGTAACACATTCATTGGCATGATACTCATCATATATAGATAAAACAGGGTAGTCCCTGAGTGCTCCTCGGGGGGGCCGATGTCTTGTACTTAATATAGAAGGTAGCGTGGTACATACTGCATTTAACTGTAAAATCGTCGGAGGAGATTGGCGTTCCATGGTCGTTCCGACTCCTTGCCGGAATCATCTCTTTTACGGGCCTTGGGCTTCTGTGCGTCGATCAGGTAGTAGGAGTCGTTGCCTAGGGCCTTGTTGATGACGAAGGGGCCTTCCCAGGGGGCCGAGAGCTTGTGTTGGTCGGCTGTTCGCTGGATCAGCCAGAGCACAAGATCGCCCTCTTGGAAGGATCTTGGCTTGACCTTCCGGTTGTGGTAACGGCGCAAACCCTGCTGGTAGATGGTGGACCGGCTGAGTGCTAATAGCCGGCCCTCTTCCAGCAGGTCAACGTCGTCTTCTCGTGCTTCCTTGGCCTCCGCTTCCGTGTACATGGTGACCCGAGGTGAGTCGAACTCGATGTCAGTTGGGATGACAGCCTCGGCACCATATACAAGGAATAAAGGAGTGAAGCCGGTTGACTTGTTGGGGGTGGTACGGAGACTCCAGAGGACGGCCGGCAGCTCCTCGAGCTAGCAGCTGGCCGAGCGCTCCAGTGGTACGACCAGTCGGGGCTTGATGCCGGACAGGATGTGGCCGTTTGCTCACTCGACTTGGCCGTTTGACTGCGGATGGGCAACGAACGCTAAGTCCAGTCGGATGCCTTTTGTCGCGCAGAAACATGCCAATGCTCCTTTGGCAAAATTAGTGCCGTTGTCGGTGATGATGCTGTGTGGTATGCCATACCGGGTAGTGATGTCTGCAATGAATGTCACAGCAGTCGGCCCATTCAGCTTTTTGATTGGCTTCGCTTCAATCCACTTGGTGAATTTGTCCACGGCGACAAGCAGGTGTGTCATGCCGCCGCGTGCTATCTTGAATGGGCCCACCATGTCCAGCCCCCATACGGCAAAAGGCCAGGTGAGGGGGATGGTTTTGAGTGCAGAAGCCGGCAAGTGTTGCTTGGAGCTGAACACTTGGCACCCTTTACAGTGTTTGACTAGTTCCTTGGCGTCTTCCAAAGTAGTCGGCCAAAAGAATCCATGGCGGAAAGCTTTGGCGACAAGTGATCTTGAGTCCGCGTGGTGGCCGCATTCGCCTTGGTGGATGTCCTTGAGGATTGCTATGCCCTTTTCTAGCTCGACGCAGTGCTGGAAGACTCCAGTGACACTGCGCCTAACGAGTTCTCTGTTCGCTATTGTGTATGCTCCGGCTCGGCGTTGAACTTGTCTTGCCGAGATCTCATCGGTCGGCAGCTCTCTATTTACCAGGAAGTTGAGGACGGGCTGGGCCCATGATGGAGCTGCGACTTCTTCTATTGCCAACACGGCTACTGCGACTAGGGTGGGCGGGCTGGGTGGTGAAGAGTTGGAGTCGGCCACCGCCTGTTGTGTCGTTGCAGTCCCCGGGCCGACTGCTGCAGTCCCCAGGCCGGGGAAGTCCCTGAGCCAGGTGCGACTACAGTAGTCCCCGAGCCGCTTGCTGGGTTCCCCAAGTCGGATCCGACTGCGTCGGGGTCAGGCGGTACGAAGATGGAGTCTGATTCTGGAGACGGCTTGACAGACGGCTTGAGGAGGCGTTGGAGAGAGACGCCGGTTGGTATAGCTTGTCGGGTGGAGCCGATTCATGCCAGGGCAACTGCTTGCTCGTTGTCGGCCCGTGGCATGTGGAGAAACTCGCATCCTTCGAAGTATCCGCTGAGTTGCTGAATGAGGAAGCGGTAGCTCGCCATGTTTGCGTCCTTGGCATCCCAGTCGCCAGATGATTGTTGGACCACCAAATCCGAGTCGCCAGAGCACAGGATCCGGCGGATGCCGAGCTCTTTGGCTAGCCGGAGCCCATGTAGAGTGCCTCGTACTCGGCTACGTTGTTGGAGGCGGCAAAATGAATTTGCAATGTGTATCTGAGCTTGTCACCCTTGGGAGAGGTGAGGACGATGCCGGCTCCCAAGCCGGTGCGCATCTTGGACCCGTCAAAGTGCATCCGCCAATGAGTGGAGTCTGGAGCCGGCGACAAGTACTGGGTCTCGGCCCAGTCGACAAGGAAGTCGGCCAATGCTTGGGACTTGATGGCGGTGCGAGGCTGGTAGAAGATCGTGTAGGGAGCCAACGCAATGGCCCACTTGGCCACCCGGCCGGATGCATCTCGGCTGCCTATGATCACGGCAAGCGGGGCAGTGCATACGACCGTGATGGGATGCTCTTGAAAGTAGGGCTTGAGCTTCTTGGCGGCGAAGTACACTCCATAGCACATCTTCTGGTAGTGCGGGTAGTTTTGCTTCGAGGTGGACAACACTTCGCTCAAATAATACACTGGCCTCTGGACTAACTGAGCTTGGCCTTCTTCTGGGCGCTGAACCACGATAACAGTGCTGACCACCCGGCTAGTGGCGGCAATGTAAAGGAGCATGGGCTCTTTCTCAGTCGGTGTCGCCAAGACAGGCGGCGTGGTCAGCATCTTCTTTAACTCATGAAAAGCTTGGTCCGCTTGGTCGTTCCACTCGAAGTGGGTAGATTTCTTCATGAGTCGGTACAGGGGAAGGGCCTTCTCTCCTAGCCGGCTGATGAAGCGGTTAAGGGAGGCTAGGCACCCGGTGAACTTTTGGACATCTCGCAGCTTGGTAGGAATCTCCATCCTTTCTATGGCCTTGATCTTCACTGGGTTGCACTCGATGCCGCGTTCAGAGACCAGGAAGCCTAGAAGTTGGCCAGCTGGCACTCCGAACACGCATTTCTCGGGGTTGAGCTTGATCTGACATCGGCGCAAGTTGTCAGATGTTTCTTTGAGGTCTTCCAGCAGAGTGTCGCGCTTCTCCGTCTTCACCACAATATCGTCTACATAGACGTGGGCATTTTTGCCGAGCTGCTTGAGGAGGCATTTCTGCATGCAACGCTGAAAAGTGGCACCGGCGTTTCTCAAGCCGAATGTCATAGTCAGGTAGCAGAAAGCTCCGAATGGTGTGATGAAGGCGGTCTTCAGGCGGTCGGCTGGGTCCAACTTGATTTGATGGTAGCCTGAGTAGGCATCCAAGAAACTCAACAGCTCGCATCTGGCTGTGGAGTCTATCACTTGATCGATTCGAGGCAGGGCAAACGGATCTTTGGGGCAGGCTTTGTTGAGGCTGGTATAGTCTATACACATGCACCACTTCTTGTTTTTCTTCAGCACAAGGACTGGGTTGGCAAGCCATTCCGGAAAGAACACCTCCATAATGAAGCCGGCCGCCAGAAGCCGGGCTATCTCTTCTCCAACAATTCTTCTCTTTTCCTCCGATAGTCGGCGGAGGGGCTGCTTGACTGGTTTTGCATCTGCTCGGACGTGTAGATTGTGCTCGGCGAAATCCGTCGGAACTCCTGGCATGTCCTTTGGGGACCATGCAAAGATGTCCCAATTCTCACGGAGGAAATCGACGAGCTCGCCTTCCTATTTGCTGTCCAGGTTTGCTCCTATGACAGCAAATCTCTCCGGGTTCTCTCGGTCCAGAGGTATCTTCTTTGTTTCCTTGGCCGGCTGGAAGGAGCCTTGAGTATCAGATTCCTTGGGGTCAGGGGACAGGGCCGGCTGCTTGCCGGCCATGGCCACAACTCGGTCCAGCATCTTCTTCTCTGCAGCAATCACAAGGGACTCGGCCAGCCGGCTGCTAGCTGCAGCACACTCAGAAGACTTCTTGTAGTCTCCGGCTATGGTGATGACGCCCTTGGAACTCGGCATCTTCATCTTGAGGTAGGCATAATGGGGCACGGCCATGAACTTGGCCAGGGCAGGTCGGCCAAGCAACGCGTGGTAAGGGCTCTCCAAATCCACCACTTCAAACCAGACCGCTTCTCGGCGGAAGTGATCCTTGTCTCCAAAGAGAACATCTATCTTGATCTTGCCGATGGGTGAGCAGGACAGGCCGGGTACAATGCCATGAAACACAGTCCGACTAGGCATAAGTTGCTTCGTCTTGATGTTCAGCTTCTCCATGGTGTCGCGGTACAGGATGTTGATGCTGCTCCCACCGTCAATCAGAACTCGGGAGAAACGGGCACCTTGCCTTTCTGTCGCGAGGGTGGCGTCCAACACCAATGCATAAGAGCCCGGAGACGGCATCACCTCTGGGTGATCGGCCCGGCTCCAGCTGATAGGCTTCTCAGACCAATGCATAAACTCTGGGTTGTTGGAGGCGACCGCGTTGACTTGTTGGTGTTGTCGGCACCGGCTGCGCCTGTCTTCAACTTGGCTCATAAAGACGATGTAGGCAGCGTGCTCGTCAGGGAACTCGTCTTGAACGGCTCCAACTGCTGGTCGAGCAGCCGGCTGCTGAGGGGCTGGAGGCGGCTGGCCAGCAGGCGGAGGAGGCATGAGCCCTTCGCCCTTGGAGATTCGCGTGAGCCAATGGCACTTCCGAGTCGTGTGGTTGGATGGCTTCGCGCCGCTGTGGAACTTGCAGGGGGCATCAAGGGTTTGCTCGTAGGAGAAAGCCGGCTGCCAAGCCGGCCTTCCGCCCTTCTGCTTCTTGGGCATGGGCCGCCCTTCAGGCTGTTCGTCTTCGACTGTGGCCACTTGCCGACTGGTAGAAGGCGGCATGGGAGCCTTGCGCTTGTTGTCGTTCTGGTGCAGGCGTCGGTGGGAGTCGCCAGCCGGTGTCCTTGGAGCCGGAGGAAGCACCTTTCCAGAGGCGTCCACTCGAAGCTCGGTCTTCATCGAAGAGTCGGCCGTGGCGTACTTGTCTGCTATGATCAGCCGTTCGTCGAGTGTAGTCGGCTCGTCGCTGAGAAGTCGGTGCTTGAGGAGGGTGCCCTCTCGGCACCCGGCGGTGAAGTACTCTATGGCTTGGACCTCGTGCACCCCCTCGCAGGAGTTGCGGAGCTCGGCCCAACGTGTGAGGTAGTCGCGAGTTGATTCGCTGGGCCCTTGGACACATAAGGAGAGCTGGTGAGGCTTGGGAGGCCGCTTGTATGTGCTGGTGAAGTTGCGGATGAAGACTTCCATGAAGTCTAGCCAGCTGTTGACGCTGTAGGGCTTGAGGCTGTTTAGCCAGGTGCGTGTCATGCCTTGAAGCATGAGAGGGACGTACTTCACGGCTACGCGCCTGTTGCAGTTTGCTATGCGGACTGCAGTGGAGTAATCGATCAACCAGTCTTCCGGCTTCACCGAGCCGTTGTATTTTGACGTGTCTCTTGGGAGCGAGAACCCTTTGGGAAAGGGCTCGTCGCAGATGCGGGGACCGAAGCAAGGCGGGCCGACATCATCTTCTTCTTCTAGCGCCAGGGATCGCGCTAGGCGGTCGATCCGGTGGGGGGCATCATTCTCGCCGACTCCTTCGCAGTGGCCTAGTCGGCCGCTGAGCGTCGGATGCGTGACAGGCGGCGGGGTGGGATATCTCTCCCCACGAGGTGGAGGAGGAGGCGGATTGCCTCGTCGTTCCACAGCTCGGGGGCGGCCTTCTGCGTCGCGCTCGACGGTGAGGCAAGTCCGGCTGCGGCTTGCAGTCGGCTCCTTGTCCTTTCTTGCGTGGGCGCCACCCGCAGTCGGCGTTCGGGATGTCACGCCGTGCTCTCGGCGTGCGGGAGGACTCTCTGCGCGGGCGCTAGCCTCATGCCGCTCTGTGGCCGCGTCGATCAGCTGCTGGATGCGTCTGGTCATGTAATGGAGCTCGTCACCCTCTAGCCTATTCAGCTCGTCTACGGACGCCTGGGCGGCACGCAGGTTCTCGAGTGGCGTGGCGTAGACTGGGCGGTCTGCTCCCAGCATGCTGGCGATGGCCGCGCCGCGTTTCTTGACGACGCCAATCCGGCTCGGCCCGCCAGCGGGCGGCGTGCCAAAGGCGGCGCGGTCAACCTCGTGCTGGTGAGCCTCGGTCAGGCGTCTCAGGGATGCTATCTTTTGGCCCTCCGCGATGAGGGTGAGGCGACGTGCCTCCAGTGCCTCAGCGTCTGCGTTGGCCGGGATGGGGCGGACAGGTCGTGTAGCGCTGCTTGCACGGCGTCGTGGGCGTTTTCGCCAGAGGCGGCGCCGTGGCTGATGACCAGCACCTCAGTGATGGTGCTACCGCCACTGTCGGCTCGGGGAAGAGGGTCGTCGATGATCACCATGTTGGTGGGGAAGGCGTCAAGCGATGCTATGTCGGAGTCGACGAGCATCGGGTCGGTGGAGCCGACGGACTCCAAATCCACAGCAGGCTCGCTGGAGACGTGGAGCTGGT
This sequence comes from Triticum aestivum, assembly GCF_018294505.1. Classification (NCBI taxonomy): domain Eukaryota; kingdom Viridiplantae; phylum Streptophyta; class Magnoliopsida; order Poales; family Poaceae; genus Triticum; species Triticum aestivum. The sequence continues at coordinate 332,724,503 of NC_057805.1, forward strand.
CGAGGAGGCTGACGAGGCGGCCTTCGGGGCAGCCTGTGCCCGCGTCGGACGTAGGCTCGTCGGAGATGCGAGCCTCGCCAAGAAGATCGGCGAGGCAGCTCGCTGCGCAGGCGTCGTCGACGCCACGCAGCACGTCGGGGCAAGCGCCATCGAGCGTGCCGGGCTGGCTACGCTCGCTGGGGAGGAAAAGGGTTCCCGTCCAGAGCAGGTCTCCGGACGATGGTGCACCTAGCCCCATGGTGGGCGCCAAATGTCGGGTGGTAGCTGCGACATATGCCAACGGGTGGCTTATCATTGTGGGAGCCAGTAAGACATCGCCGGTGCCTGGAAACGGGATAAGGCGAAGACATGCTCGCCGGCGAATCTTACCCAGGTTCGGGGCTCTCCGTGGAGATAACACCCCTAGTCCTGCTCTGCGGGGTCTCCACATGATCACTAGATCAACACAAAGTGGCTACCAGAGGCTCCTTGAGCTGTTCGGCTAGAGGAAGAAGAAGGGCAAGGCTAGATCTCCTCTTCCCTCTATGTGGTGTCTAAAACTCTGAGAGATCAACTCTTTGCATGGGCGCCCCGGGGGGTTTATATAGGCCTACCCCCCGGGGGTACAATGGTAATCTGCCTGGACGTGGGCCCAGGCCGTCAGTGTCTATGTTCTCCGACTTCTCCGACTTCTCAGTGTCTATGTTCTCCGACAGGCCGGCCCCACCGCCTGGGGGTCTTATCGGCGGCTGGTTACTGTGGCCTCGCTCTTGATGACGAGGGCTTTGTCGAGGTAAGCATGGCTACAGTCCCGCCGCCTGGCGGGCTTCACTGTAGCCTTACCCCGTCTTTTCGGCTTAATGGTACACGAACTTTGAGGGAGGGGGGTAGCCGACTGTTGGGAGCCGGCTACCGCCCAGGCCGGCTTGGGGAGGCTCGGCCGCCTTCTGGTGTCTCTCTGACTGGAGGGGCCCGCCGCCTGCGGGCCGTACTGACGGCCTGTCATGGGTGGCGTCATGGTCGTCATGGCAACAGTGTCGTGCCGGACGGGGGATGGCCGCCCCGTACGGCGTACTGTGGCCATGCGTGCTCCGGGATTCAGGGGTGGTAGGCTTTACTGTAGCCACGCCCTGTCTCATCACCGTTATGTGGGTGCAGACTTCGAGGGTGCAATCTTGGCCGCCTGTCAGGAGCCGGCCCTCTTGTGGTCGGCTTCTTGGAGTCGGCCTTCTCGTGGCCGGCTTCTTGGAGTCGGCCTTCTTTGTGAGAGTGTTTAGGGCCGGGCTGCCTTCCAGTAGTCGGCATGTGAGACAGCCGGCCAGGAGAAGGCGGCCCTGTGCCTTGGATGCTTGAAGGCTCGATCGGCCCGATATTTTTTGAAGAGCCAGGGGGAGCCGGTTAGGCTACCCGTGGTCATTTACTCCGACAGCATTCCCAGCTCATCATTGAGTCCCTCGAGAAACTTCTCCTACTTTGCGACATCTGTGGCCACATCATCCGGGGCATAGCGAGATAACTTACTGAACTCATCCACGTACTGCCCCACAGTACGATTCCCCTGGCGTAAGTTGCGGAACTCACGCTTCTTCAGACTCATGGCTCCAGCTGAGACATGAGCGGTGCGGAAAGCCTGCTGGAACTCAGCCCATGTCACGGTGGCGGCCGGATAAGTGGCGGTGTAGTTCTCCCACGAAGAAGCTGCAGGTCCATCAAGCTGATGTGCGGCAAAGCTTACCTTCTCTGCATCTGTGCATCCAGCAGTGGCTAACTCCCTTCCGACCTTGCGGAGCCAATCATCGGCCACAATCGGCTCAGTGCTGCTAGAGAACATTGGCGGATTCAGCCTTAGGGAGCGGGTCAAGTTGTCAACAGGGGGTGGCGGCGGTGGATTGTTGTTGTTGTTGTTGTTCTGGTTCTGGATGAGCATCTACATGAGGGCATTCTGCTGCTGGATCAGCTGGGTGAGCTCCGGCGAAAAGTTGAAACCGGGGTCATGTCTCGGAGGCATCTGATGTTTTGGAGTGGATGAGAAAATTAGAATAGAACAAGGGTCTAATGAGAAAATAGCACTACCCATATGAATGCACAATCATAATCACACCAATCATTTATTCAATCATCTCAAACATGGTTCAAACTCGGCTTACAAATTCTCACGACTAATCAAAAATAACGGCCTAACTGATGGATGGAAAAAAGAAAAATAAACATGGTGGTCGACTAAATGTCTTCATCAATCATCCTTGCATCCTCCGATACGGTGTCCTCTGGTGCGGCGTCCCCTTCTGTGGCGCCTCCTCTTGCGGCTTCCTTCGGTGGAGCTCTCATAATCCCGGTCATTCCTCATGAGAGGTCCATCATCTCCACTCGGAAAAAGGTCTTCTCCCTGATCCAGCTTCTCCTCTAGTGCGGCCACATCCAGCTTCAGCTTGTCGACTCTCTCCATGAAATCCTTGACTTCATCCTCATGCTCATAGTGGGCTTCACGTGCTGCAGCCTCCAGATAAAGTTCACGATGGTGCAACTTCTGGATTGTCTTCATGCTACTGCGCATCTGGATCTCTAGAGCCCTGATGAGAACCTCCAAGTCTTGGGCAAATGAGTGAACGGAGTCGTCATTTCTGGTGCGGATGATCTCTCCCTCTGTACTCCTGCGAGAAACCATGGTGTGGTCTGATCCAACAAGCTCGGCCCTGTATTCCTCCTGTATGCGTCCAAGTGCACTATGAACTGCTATGTCTCTCCCAATGATCCAATCGGGTGCAATGAACCTGAAGTCAATGGGCGCCGAGAGATTTCTGAATGTCCTCCGTGGTATGTGCACCTTAATCCTGAAGTGACGGTCATCCGGAAATGCCATGGTAGGGGTCCCGGTGATTGAAGGCAGAGCAATCTTCAATTCCTTGGTGATCTGGACCATCCTCCTGCCGAAAAGCATAGTCTCGTCGGGCTGGCAAAACTCCGGGAGCAGAACTGGGATGAACTTAACGGCCATCTAGAATTTTTGAAATCGGAGAAGAGTCAGAAATGATCAGGGAATAAAAATACGGAAAACTAAAGACATAAAGTAAACTGGTCTCTTCCTATGGCTTCCCAGTCTTAGGGGTTACATCCTACGATCAGCGTGTGCTCTGAATACCATCTCTGTAACGACCCGACCCGAAATCGGTCGTGTCTCTGTGTAGCTGTACCATCCCAAGATCATGCTGGCACACACAGTACATTGATGCAAAGATTCAAAGTTCAATCACACCTGAATTTATTACACGATTCTCATATCGAGTTTTATTACATGATAATAAATTCGGCCGAAGGCCAACTCATGAGAAATAAACTAAATAAAGTTGCAGAAGCGTAGACGAATAGCGAGTCCATCCGACTCCATAGGGCAATCGCCAAGCGTGGATCGTAGCCTCACTCCTGATCGGAAAACTCCTCTGCAACATAAGACGTTGCAGCCGTGTAGGTCAGCATTTCTGAATATGCCGGCAAGTCATGAAGAGAGAACAACAATAAAATTTCTAATATTGTATGCAATTTGGCCGTGGGGCTCTAATTTTCACTGTTTTGCGAAAAAGCCAGTTTTTTCCTTCAACAAAGGACTTGTTTGCAAATACTACAAAGTGTTGGTAGTTATTGAGATGGTTCTGCCAACCAAAGTCTCATTCCCAATTATTAGATAACCCCTCAATTAAATTATTAAGTTCGGTGTTGAGATATCTGAAATACTCCAAGTTCCAGAGGCTCAAATTGTCCGTAACCGGGGACACGACTAATTGATTAGGTCTTCACTCTGCAGAGGTTTGTGCACTTTACCCGCAAGAATTGTTCCCTCCTTTAAGTCTCCGCACTGCCTGGTGTTTGAAGACGGGACGAACGAAACAGGGTCTTCCGAAGAGTTCCTCTGGGCCACTGTCGGTGCCCATCCAATCCTACCGTTCTTCTACATCTCGTAGCACCGTCCGGCCAGAGTCACGCCTAGGGTCGACCAAGCCAGAGCCCATAATGGCTTGCGGCTGCACAGGTAAGCTTCCGGTCAATGGGGTATCCATCCGTCTCTTCGTGGCTGGGTGAAGCTTTTCGCAAGATGTCACGGCGCTTCTCCATGCATCCCGGCCATCCGCTGGTTTCTCCAGGGTGCCCGACAACCGTCCTCCACCCAATAGTGAATTTTGAAGTCCATCTTGAGCTTGAAGTCATGGGGTTGTCATCATCTTGACTCTCGCATCTCCCTTATGAATCACTCAACCAACCTCGTCTACTAAAGCATAGCAATCAAGTACATCGTCCCGGGCATCGGTAACAAGGGAGAAGGGTTCACCCTACATCATGATACTACTCAAGAACATAACTTAACAAAATTATCCTACTGCATGCATGGTGGGGAGATATAATTCTAATGCAATAAAATCATAGGTATTGTAAAAAACATGATCAAATGACGCCTAGCTGACGGTCTTCGAAAGCTAGCGACTCGTAATAGCAGGCTTCGCACTCCGGGAATTCAACCGAGTCAAACAATAGCACAAATAAGTATAGCACAAATAACATAACAGCAAGTTAAAGTAAAACACCCAAGCACTCAAACAAAAAAAAAGAAAACTCGGAGAAAAGCAAATCAAGGTTTTCACCACATCAAGCAACAACTAGGAACTAGTTTTATACAACAACTTTTCTTAACAGAACCTAAGCATTGTTTTTGCTAACAAACAGAAAGGAAAACAACATACAAACTAGAGGCAAAAAGAATCATATTAAAAGCTATTATAGAACTCATATTATGACTAAAATAATACTAGCAAAGAAATTAATATAAAACTTCTTATTATACTGTAAATAAAAGTTCATCTTCTGTAACTACAAAAACTAATCTAACATAAATTATAACTTAGGAAAAATAACATTATTTAATAACTAGAACAGTAGGAAAACAGTAGCTAACTAAATAAAACTAGAAAAGTTTGATTTCGACTAAAACTAATTTTAATACAATCTAAAAATACCCAAACAAGTTCCTACTGCTAGGCAAGGTCAAAACTAGGCAGTAGCAAAAATAATCACTAAAAATAATAATCCTAACTCAATTTATGGCAGAAAAACTAATCTGACTATAACTAATATAAAACTATTTTTATAAACACAAACATGGCCTAACCTATTTTCTACAGAAACTTCAGGAAATTTGCAAACTAGGAAAAAAGAATCAACTAAAAAAATTAAATAACCTAAGAGAAACAGATTTTACAAGATTGAAACTTTTCTGTTTTAAAAACAGATACAAAAAAACAGACGATGCTACTCGGCCTATGAGGTGCGATCTGAACCTATACTGCGTTCGGGCTCAACTTAACAGAACACGAGTATGGGCTAATAAAAAAACCGAACCTGTAAACCGTCTAGATCTAAACCGTGAGTTAACCGAAAATAAAACCGGTCTATTGCAAATAACCTAACCTTTCGCTAGGATCTAATATGAGGCGTTGGATAACGATCTAACGGATGAAGGGGAAGATGGCGTACAGCAACGTTGACGACGTACAGAGGCGACGGAGTAGCGGCCGGCGTCGAGCGGGGCGGCGATTCCGGGGTCGCGGGCGCCTGCGGAGGGGGTCGGTGAGATGCGGTGGCGAGAGGGGGTCGTCGGGGTGGTGTTGGAGGGTGTTGGTGACGGCTACCGCGAGCGCAACAAGCTCGAGAATCTCCGGTGATCTCCCCGTCCTCCAGCGAGGCGGACGAGCTCGTTGATGAAGCTGGAGCAAGAAAACGAGGATGGAACCTTGTCAAAACGATGGGCCACGGCGATGGCAAGCGATTTGGTGAAAGAAAAAGTCGCAGAGGGCTCACCGGTGAAGAAGAACAACGGTGAATTGTGGTGGCTGGGGCGAGATCGGAACGGAGATGGCGGCGGCTGTGGAGGGTTTTAGAGAGGGTTTTTGAAGGGGATCGCGAGAGGACGGGTAGGGGTACTTATAGGACGTGTTACGTGGGCGAGGGGAAGAATTTAGCTAGGGTTTGGCGAGGGCGCGGACGCAGCCGTGCGCGAGGCGGCGAGCGAGATACGCGGCGTAGGTTGTTCGGGAGGAAGGAGATAACGCGGTGGGGTCCAGCGGTCAGAGGAAAAAAAAGAAGAGAAAAAAAAGAAAGAGAGAGAGAGTTACGTGAGGGAGAGGGAGTTACATGAGGGAGAGCGAACGAGCGTGCGGAGCGGCGTTGGTGGCGTCCAGCGCAGGCGGCTGGGCTGGCACCTGGCTAGTGGTCTGCGGCCCGGGTGGCTAGGCTTGCTGGCCTGGCGCCCGGCTAAGGCATTTTTGTTTTGTTTTTTTAAAAAAAAGTGAGAAAAAAAAGTATAGAGATAAAATAGAAATACTTTTGTATAGGACATATATATATCAAAATTCTTAGAAAAATAAATCCTAAAATATGAACTATTTTTCATAGGCGAAGATAAAACTTTATAAAAAACATTTTTTTGAAAATTCCAAATAAATCCATATTTGAATTGAAACCTTTGGCATTATTTTCTTCTGATGTTTTTGGAGTGTCATTTTATCTCCTCTCATACTTTTCTCAAGTATTTGTCAGGGATATTTGAAATGAATTTTCAAATGCCGAGTTAAATCCCAAATTCAAATAAAACTCAGATGCCTCTGAAATTTCCAAATGCCGCTCAATTTTCAAACAATATGCATAGATGCTTAGCTAATAATTGTAAAACATTCCAAATTGGAAATTTGGGATGTTACATGCTACCTTTCAAAGATGTATGACTGCTATATTCTCTGACTTTTATGAAAATATTGTTGAGGTTTTCATGGATGATTTCTCCGTGTATGGAACTTCTTTTGATAATTGCTTAAGCAACCTTGATCGAGTTTTGCGGAGATGTGAAGAAACTAATCTTGTCTTGAATTGGGAGAAGTGCCACTTTATGGTTAATGAAGGTATTGTCTTGTGGCATAAGATCTGTGAAAGAGGTATTGAAGTTGATAAAGCTAAAGTTGATGCTGTTGAAAAGATGTCGTGTCCCAAGGACATCAAAGGTATAAGAAGTTCCCTTGGTCATGCCAGTTTTTATAGGAGGTTCATTAAAGACTTCCCAAAAATTTCTAGGCCTCTGACTAATCTCTTACAAAAAGATGCCCCTTTTGTCTTTGATGATGATTGCGTAGAAGCATTTGAAATACTTAAGAAAGCCTTGATTTCTGCACCTATTATTCATCCACCTGATTGGAATTTACCCTTTGAAATCATGTGTGATGCTAGTGATTATGCTGTAGGTGATGTTCTAGGACAAAGAGTTGATAAGAAATTAAATGTTATCCAATATTCTAGCAAAACTCTAGACAGTGCCCAGAAGAATTATGCTACTACTGAAAAAGAATTTTTAGAAGTTGTGTTTGCTTGTGATAAGTTCAGACCTTATATTGTTGATTCCAAAGTGATTGTTCGCACTGATCATGCTGCTATTAAATACCTTATGGAAAAGAAAGATGCTAAACCTAGACTTATTAGATGGGTTCTCTTGCTACAAGAATTTGATTTGCATATTATTGATAGAAAGGGAGCTGAGAACCCCGTTGCAGACAACTTGTCTAGGTTAGAGAATGTTCTTGATGACCCACTACCTATTGATGATAGCTTTCTTGATGAACAGTTAGCTGTCATAAATGCTTCTCGTACTGCTCCATGGTATGCTGATTATGCTAATTACATTGTTGCTAAATTTATACCACCTAGTTTCACATACCAGCAAAAGAAAAAGTTTTTCTATGATTTAAGACATTACTTTTGGGATGACCCACACCTTTATAAAGAAGGAGTAGATGGTGTTATTAGATGTTGTGTACCTGAGCATGAACAGGAACAGATCCTACGCAAGTGTCACTCCGAGGCATATGGAGGACATCACGCGGGAGATAGAACTGCACATAAGGTATTGCAATCCGGTTTTTATTGGCCTACTCTCTTCAAAGATGCCCGCAAGTTTGTCTTGTCTTGTGATGAATGTCAAAGAATTGGTAATATTAGTAGACGTCATGAAATGCCTATGAACTATTCACTTTTTATTGAACCATTTTATGTTTGGGGCTTTGATTATATGGGACTGTTTCCTTCCTCTAATGGATATACACATATTTTAGTTGCTGTTGATTACGTTACTAAGTGGGTAGAAGCTATTCCAACTAGTAGTGCTGATCATAACACTTCTATTAAGATGCTTAAAGAAGTTATTTTTCCGAGGTTTGAAGTCCCTAGATACTTAATGACTGATGGTGGCTCACATTTTATTCATGGTGCTTTTCGTAGAATGCTTGCTAAGTATGATGTTAATCATAGAATTGCATCTCCGTACCACCCACGGTCTAGTGGTCAAGTAGAACTAAGTAATAGAGAGCTTAAATTAAATTTTGCAAAAGACTGTTAATAGATCTAGAAAGAATTGGTCCAAGAAACTTGATGATGCATTATGGGCCTATAGAACTACATATAAAAATCCTATGGGTATGTCTCCGTATAAAATGGTTTACGAAAAAGCATGTCACTTACCTCTCGAACTAGAACATAGGGCATATTGGGCCATTAATGAGCTCAATTATGATTTCAAACTTGCCGGTGAGAAGAGGCTATTTGACATTAGCTCACTTGATGAATGGAGAAACCAGGCCTATGAGAATGCCAAACTGTTTAAAGAAAAAGTTAAAAGATGGCATGACAAAAGGACACAAAAGCGTGAGTTTAATGTAGGAGATTATGTTTTGCTATACAACTCTCGTTTAAGATTTTTTGCAGGAAAACTTCTCTCTAAATGGGAAGGTCCTTACATTATCGAGGAGGTCTGTCATTCCGGAGCCATAAAAATCAACAACTTCAAAGGCACAAATCCGAAGGTGGTGAACGGTCAAAGAATCAAACATTATATCTCAGGTAATCCCATAAATGTTGAAACCAATGTTATTGACACCGTAACCCCGGAGGAGTATATAAGGGACACTTTCCAGAACGTTTCAGACTCCGAAAAGGAATAGGTATGTGGTACGGTAAGTAAACCGACTCCAAAATAGTTCTAATAGCTATTTTTCTCTGTTTTGGAATATTCAAGAAAATAGGAAAATAAAAGTAGTCCGGAAAGGACACGAGGCGTCCACGAGGGTGGAGGGCGCGCCCTACCCACCTGGGCACACCCCCTGCCTCGTGGGCACCTCGTGTGCCCTCCGGACTCCGTTTTCTTGCACGATACTTCTTTTGGTTGGTAAAAATTCGTTATATAATCTCCCAAAGGTTTTGACCACCGTACCACGACGAAATCCTCTGTTTTTGTTTTGAGCTGTCTTTGTAGCAGATTTAGAGTAAGATGTCTTCTCAAGAGTCAGTCAGAGAGAGTCAGGTATCTAATTCGACACCGGGACCAAGAGCAAACAGCGATGCTAACCGCTTTGGGCCATCAAGGGAGGAAGAGATGGAGGTCGACTTAAAAAGGATAGATGCTATGGAGGAGGATCAAGAAGTTACTTCTCGTCTCAAAGCCAGATTTATGATGGAGGAACTCCAGAGCTTGGCAATTCCAAATTCGGTTATACCTCCCAATGCTAGATTTCTTTCTTATGAAAATATGAAAAAGAGTGTTACTTGTTCTCCCGCAGCTATGCAACATCCATGGGTGAAAGAAGCTTTGACAGTCGCGGATAAACTCCGTAAGGAAACAATGGATCTTAAACAGCAGGTCAATAAGCTCAAGGAAGAGAACTGTATCCTAAGGGGAATCATCGCCAAGAATATTACATCACCATCCCCGAAGAAAGAGACATAATCACATGGGTATGGGCACTCCCCTTGGCAACTGCCAAGCTTGGGGGAGGTGCCCCGGTATCGCATAACCATCACACTTATATCTTTACCGTTTTTCTTAGTTTGATCCTTTTGTTTATATCTTGATCTAGTAGAATAAAGTTTAGTATGATCTAGCTTTGAGTTTTGTGTTCATCCCTATATATGTAATCGAGTCCGTGAGCTATATATAATAAAGATTAGTTTTACGTCGAGGGCTTTGCTATCTTACTATGATCTTGAGGGAGTAAAAGAAAAAGAAAGAATAAAAAGAAATAAAAAGATCATATTGATCTTATGGAGAGTGATGACTTCACATATAAAGAGTATGATGAATAAAAGTTGTTGAGAGTTGACAAACATAGTTTTGGTCATCGTTGCAATTAATAGGAAGTAATAAAGAAAGAGAGGTTTTCACATATAAATATACTATCTTGGACATCTTTTATGATTATGAGCACTCATTAAAATATGACACGCTAAAAAGTTGATGTTGGACAAGGAAGACAACGTAATGGGTTATGTTTTCCTATATCCGAAATAAAGTATATTGTCATAGATCATCCAACATGTTGAGCTTGCCTTTCCCCCTCATGCTAGCCAAATTCTTTGCACCAAGTAGAGATACTACTTGTGCTTCCAAACATCCCTAAACCAGTTTTGCCATGAGATTCCACCATATCTACCTATGGATTGAGTAAGATCCTTCAAGTAAGTTGTCATTGTTTCAAGTAATAAAAATTGCTCTCTAAATATGTATGATCTATTAGTGTGGAGAAAATAAGCTTTATACGAGCTTGTGATATGGAAGAAATAAAAGCGACGAACTGCATAATAAAGGTCCCTATCACAAGTGGCAATATAAAGTGACGTTCTTTTGCATTAAGATTTTGTACATCCAACCATAAAAGCACATGACAACCTCTGCTTCCCTCTGCGAAGGGCCTATCTTTTATTTTTGTCTTCTACCTTATACAAGAGTCATGGTGATCTTCACCTTTCCTTTTTACACTTATCCTTTGGCAAGCACTACGTGTTGCAAAGATCCAGATATATATACCCAATTGGATATGGGTTTTCATAAAGCTTTATTGTTGACATTACCCTTGAGGTAAAAGGTTGGAAGGCAAAACTATAAGCCCCTATGTTTCTCTGTGTCCGATTAAAACTTCATACCCATAAGTATCGCGTGAGAGTTAGCAATTGTGAAAGACTAAATGATAGTTGAGTATGTGGACTTGCCGAAAAGCTCTTATATTTTACTCTTTCCTATGTTATGATAAATTGCAATTGCTTCAATGACTGAGATTATAGTTTGCTAGTTTTCAATGAAGTTTCTGATTCATACTTGACATTGTGAATAGATTGTTACTTTAAGCATAAGAAATCATATGACAATATATATATGTTGCTGTTCTAAGAATGATCATGATGCCCTCATGTCCGTATTTTATTTTATCGACACCTCTATCTCTAATCATGTGGACATATTTTTCGATATCGGCTTCCGCTTGAGGACAAGCGAGGTCTAAGCTTGGGGGAGTTGATACGTCCATTTTGCATCATGCTTTTATATCGATATTTATTGCAATATGGGCTGTTACTACACATTATGTCACAATACTTATGCTTTTTCTCTCTTATTTTACAAGGTTTACATGAAGAGGGAGAATGCCGGCAGCTGGATCCTGGGCTGGAAAAGGAGCAAAATATTAGAGACCTATTCTGCACAACTCCACAAGTCCTGAAACTCCACGAAAGTCGGTTTTGGAATATATTAAAAATACTGGGCGAAGAAAGCACCAGAGGGGGGCCACCCACTGTCCACGAGGGTGGGGGGCCCGCCCTACCCCCTCTGGGCGCGCCAACTGCCTCGTGGGCCACCTGGAAGCCCCGATGCCCATCTTCTGGTATAAGGTGTCTTTTGCCCTGAAAAAAATCATAAGGAAGCTTTCGGGACGAAGCGCCGCCGTCTCGAGGCGGAACCTTGGAGGAACTAATCTAGGGCTCCGGCGGAGCTGTTCTGCCAGGGAAACATCCCTCCAGGAGGGGGAAATCATCGCCATCGTCATCACCATCGATCCTCTCATCGGGAGGGGGGTCAATCTCCATCAACATCTTCACCAGCACCATCTCCTCTCAAACCCTAGTTCATCTATTGTATCCGATCTTTGTCTCAAAACCTTAGATTAGTACCTGTGTGTTGCTAGTAGTGTTGATTACTCCTTGTAGTTGATGCTAGTTGGTTTATTCGGTGGAAGATCATATGTTTAGATCCTTTATGCATATTAATACCCCTCTGATTATGAACATGAATATGATTTGTGAGTAGTTACGTTTGTTCCTGAGGACATGGGTGAAGTCTTGTTATAAGTAGTCATGTGAATTTGATATTCGTTCGATATTTTGATGAGATGTATGTTGTCCTTCCTCTAGTGGTGTTATGTGAACGTCAACTACATGACACTTCACCATTGCTTGGGCCTAGAGGAAGGCATTGGGAAGTAATAAATAGATGATGGGTTGCTAGAGTGAAAGAAGCTTAAACCCTAGTTTATGCGTTGCTTCGTAAGGGGGCTGATTTGGATCCATATGTTTCATGCTATGGTTAGGTTTACCTTAATTCTTCTTTCTTAGTTGCGGATGCTTGCGAGAGGGGTTAATCATAAGTGGTATGCTTGTACAAGGAAGGGCAGTACCCAAGCACCGGTCCACCCACATATCAAATTATCAAAGTATCGAACACGAATCATATGAGCATGATGAAAACTAGCTTGACGATAATTCCCATGTGTCTTCGGGAGCGCTTTCCTTTATATAAGAGTTTGTCCAGGCTTGTCCTTTGCTACAAAAAGGATTGGGCCACCTTGCTGCACCTTGTTTACTTTTGTTACTTGTTACCCGTTACAAATTACCTTATCACAAAACTATCTGTTACTGATAATTTCAGTACTTGCAGAGAATACCTTACTGAAAACCGCTTGTCATTTCCTTCTGCTCCTCGTTGGGTTCGACACTCTTACTTATCGAAAGGACTACGATAGATCCCCTATACTTGTGGGTCATCATGTGACTCCTATTATATCTTTGTTTTCCAATATTAATCTTGATAAAGATGGGACTGGAGATGAGTCAACTTTAGTTAAAAGGCGTCCCAATGATTCAGAGTTTTTAGATCTAGATGCAAAAATTGATAAAAGTGGGATTGGAGAGGTCAAGACTTTAAGTAGCAATGAACCCACTCTTTTGGATTTCAAGGAATGGAATTATGATAATTGTTATTTAATAGATTGTATTTCCTTGTTTCAATCCGTATTAAATTCTCCTCATGCTTATAATCAAAACAAAGCTTTTACTAAACATATCATTGATGCTATGACGCAATCTTTTGAAGAAAAGCTTGACTAGAAGTTTCTATCCCTAGAAAACTTTATGATGAGTGGGAACCTAATATTAAGATTAAGATTAAAGATTATGAATGCCATGCTTTGTGTGATTTGGGTGCTAGTGTTTCCACAATTAGAAATACTTTGTGTGATGTGTTAGGTTTCCCTGAATTTGATGATTGTTCTTTAAATTTGCATCTTGCGGATTCCACTATTAAGAAACCTATGGGAAGGATTAATGATGTTCTTATTGTTGAAAATAGGAACTATGTGCCCTTAGATTTCATTGTTCTTGATATATATTGCAATCCTACATGTCCTATTATTTTTGGTAGACGTGCAATTATTGATATGAAAGAAGGAAACATTAGATTCCAATTTCCGTTAAGGAAAGGTGTGGAACACTTTCCTAGGAAGAAAATTAAATTGCCTTATGAATCTATTATGAGAGCCACTTATGGATTGCATACCAAAGATGGCAATACCTAGATCTATTCGCGTTTTTATGCCTATCCAGGGGCGTTAAACGATAGCGCTTGTTGGGAGGCAACCCAATTTTATTTTTGTTCTTTGCTTTTTGCTCCTTTTTAGTAATAAATAATTCATCTAGCCTCTGGTTAGATGTGGTTTTAAGTTTTAATTAGTGTTTGTGCCAAGTAGAACCTTTGGGAAGACTTGGGTGAAAGTTGATTTGATCTTGCTGAAAAACAGAAACTTTTGCGCTCACGAGATTATTTTTCATTTTTAACAGAAGAGTGCTTTTGAGTTGATTATTCTTGAATAAGATTAATAAAAAAATTCCTCACGTACACAAATTTATTTCAGAATTTTTTGGAGTTATAGAAGTATTCGAGAGTTACAGTTTACTACAGACTGTTCTGTTTTTGACGAATTCTGTTTTTCGCGTGTTGTTTGCTTATTTTGATGAATCTATGGGTAGTATCGGGGGGTATGAACCATGGATAAGTTGGAATAAAGTAGATATTACACCAGTATAAATAAAGAATGAGTTTTCAATAGTACATTAAAGTGGTAATCTATTTTCTTATACTAACGGAGCTCATGAGATTTTCTGTCAAGTTTTGTGTTGTGAAGTTTTCAAGTTTTGGGTAAGGATTTGATGGACTATGGAATAAGGAGTGGCAAGAGCCTAAGCTTGGGGATTACCAAGGAACCCCAAGGTAATATTAAAGGACAACCAAAAGCCTAAGCTTGGGGATGCCCCGGAAGGCATCCCCTCTTTCGTCTTCGTCTATCGGTAACTTTACTTGAGGCTATATTTTTATTCACCACATGATATGTGTTTTGCTTGGAGCGTCTTGTATGATTTGAGTCTTTGCTTTTTAGTTTACCACAATCATCCTTGCTTTACACACCTTTTGGGAGAGACACGCATTAAATCCTTATTTATTAGAATACTCTATGTGCTTCACTTATATCTTCTGAGCTAGGCAATATTGCTCTAGTGCTTCACTTATATCTTTTAGAGCACGGCGGTGGTTTTATTTTATAGAAATTGTTGAACTCTCATGCTTCACTTATATTATTTTGAGAGTCTTTTAGAACAGAAAGGTAATTTGCTTGGGTTATAAAAACTAGTCCTTATATGATGGGCATCCAGGATGGATATAATAAAAACTTTCATATGAAGTGCATTGAATACTATGAGAAGTTTGATTCTTTATGATTGTTTTGAGATATGAAGATGGTGATATTAGAGTCATGCTAGTAGACTAGTTGTGAATTTGAAAGATACTTGTGTTAAAGTTTGTGATTCCCGTAGCATGCACGTATGGTGAACCGTTATGTGATGAAGTTGGAGCATGATTTATTTATTGATTGTCTTCCTTATGAGTGGCGGTCGGGGACGAGCGATGGTCTTTTCCTACCAATCTATCCCCATAGAAGCATGCGCGTAGTACTTTGTTTCGATAACTAATAGATTTTTGCAATAAGTATGTGAGTTCTTTATGACTAATGTTGAGTCCATGGATTATACGCACTCTCACCCTTCCACCATTGCTAGCCTCTCTTGTGTCGCGCAATTTACGCCGATACCATATACCTTCCTCAAAACAGCCACCATACCTACCTATTATGGCATTTCCATAGCCATTCCGAGATATATTGCCATGCAACTTTCCACCATTCCATTTAGTATGACACGCTCCATCATTGTCATATTGCTTTGCATGCTCATGTAGTTGACATCGTATTTGTGGCAAAGCCACCGTTCATAATTTTTTCATACATTCCACTCTTGATTCATTGCACATCCCGGTACTCCGCCGGAGGCATTCACATAGAGTCATCTTTTGTTCTAAGCATTGATTTGTAATTCTAGAGTTGTAAGTAAATAAAAGTGTGATGATCTTCATTATTAGAGCATTGTCCCATGTGAGGAAAGGATGATGGAGACTATGATTCCCCACAAGTCGGGATGAGACTCCGGACGAAAAAAAAGAGGCCATAAAAAAAGAGAAGGCCCAAATAAAAAAAGAGAGAAAAAGAGAGAAGGGGCAATGTTACTATCCTTTTTCCACATTTGTGCTTCAAAGTAGCACCATAATCTGCATGATAGAGAGTCTACTATGTTGTCACTTTCATATACTAGTGGGAATTTTCATTATAGAACTTGGCTTGTATATTCCAATGATGGGCTTCCTCAAAATGCCCTAGGTCTTGGTGAGCAAGCAAGTTGGATGCACACCCACTTAGTTTCTTTTTGAGCTTTCATACACTTATAGCTCTAGTGCATCCGTTGCGTGGCAATCCCTACTCACTCACATTGATATCTATTGATGGGCATCTCCATAGCCCGTTGATACGCCTAGTTGATGTGAGACTATCTTCTCCTTTTTGTCTTCTCCACAACCACCATTCTATTCCGCCTATGGTGCTATATCCATGGCTCACGGTCATGTATTGCGTGAAGATTGAAAAAGTTTGAGAACATCAAAAGTATAAAACAATTGCTTGGCTTGTCATCGGGGTTGTGCATGATTTAAATATTAGTCATAAAGAACTCACAAACTTATTGCAAAAATCTACAAGTCATCAAAACCAAGCACTACGCGCATGGTCCTAGGGGAAGGGTTGGTAGGAATTAACCATCGCGCGATCCCGACCTCCACACAAAGGATGACAATCAAAGAGATACCTCATGCTTCAAATTTGTTACACAAGGGTTACCATACGTGCATGCTACCGGACTCACAAACCTCAACACAAGTATTTATCAAATGCACAATTAATCCACTAGCATGACTCTAATATCACCATCTTCATATCTCAAAACAATCATAAGGAATCAAACTTCTCATAGTATTTAATGCACTTTATATGAAAGTTTTTATTATATCCATCTTGGATGCCCGTCATATTAGGACTAGTTTTATAACCCAAGCAAATTACCATGCTGTTCTAAAAGTCTCTCAAAATTTATAGTAAAAAAAGACTCTCAAAATAATATAAGTGAATCATGAGAGTCCAACAATTTATATAAAATAAAGCCACCACCGTGCTCAAAGAAGATATAAGTGAAGCACTAGAGCAATATTGCCTAGCTCAGAAGATATAAGTGAAGCACATAGAGTATTCTAATAAATAAGGATTTAATGCGTGTCTCTCCCAAAAGGTGTGTAAAGCAAGGATGATTGTGGTAAACTAAAAAGCAAAGACTCAAATCATACAAGACGCTCCAAGCAAAACACATATCATGTGGTGAATAAAAATATAGCCTCAAGTAAAGTTACCGATAGATGAAGACGAAAGAGAGGATGCCTTCCGGAGCATCCCCAAGCTTAGGCTTTTGGTTGTCCTTGAATTTTACCTTGGTGCCTTGGGTATCCCAAAGCTTAGGCTCTTGCCAGTCCTTATTCCAAAGTCCATCAAATCCTTACCCAAAACTTGAAAACTTCACAACACAAAACTCGACAGAAAATCTCATGAGCTCCGTTAGTATAAGAAAATAAATCACCACTTTAAGGTACTGTTGTGAAGTCATTCTTTATTTATATTTGTGTAATATCTACTGTATTCCAACTTTTCCATGGTTCATACCCCCCGATACTACTCATATATTCATCAAAATAAGCAAACAACACGCGAAAAACAGAATCTGTCAAAAACAGAACACTCTGTAGTAATCGGTAACTCTCGAATAATTCTGTAACTCTAAAAATCCATCAAAATTAGGAACACCTGAGCAATTTGTGTACCAATACAGATAAAAAGAATCAGATCAAAAGCACGTTTCTGTGAACTTTCAAAACTAATTTACTAAGCGCAAAAGTTTCTGATTTTCAGCAGGATCAACACAAGCATCACCGTAAGCTATCCTAAAGGTTCTACTTGGCACAAACACTAATTAAAACTTAAAACCACATCTAACCAGAGTCTATATAGATTATTTATTACTAAACAGGAGCAAAAAGAAAAAAAGAAAAAAAATTGGGTTGCCTCCCAACAAGCGCTACCGTTTAACGCCCCTATCTAGGCATAAAAACACGAATAGATCTAGGTATTGCCATCTTTGGTATGCAATCCATAAGTGGCTCTCATAATAGATTCATAACACAATTTAATTTTCTTCCTAGGAAATACCTTAACGGAAATTGGAATATAATGTTTCCTTCTTTCATATCAATAATTGCACCAATCGTTCTAAGGAAAGGTCTACCAAGAATAATATGACATGTAGGATTGCAAACAATTTGCAACAATAATAACATCATTAATTCTTCCCATAGGTTTCTTAATGGTGGAATCTGCAAGATGCAAATTTAAAGAACAATCATCAAATTCACGGAAACCTAGCACATCACACAAAGTTTTTGGAATCGTGGAAACACTAGCACCCAAATCACACAAAGCATAACATTCATAATCTTTAATCTTAATCTTAGTAGTAGGTTCCCACTCATCATAAAGTTTTCTAGGGATAGAAACTTCTAGTTCAAGCTTTTCTTCAAACCATTGCATCATAGCATCAATGATATGTTTAGTAAAAGCTTTATTTTGATTATAAGCATGAGGGGAACTTAACACGGATTGCAACAAGGAAATACAATCTATTAAAGAACAATTATCATAAATAAATTCCTTGAAATCCAAAAGAGTGGGTTCATTGCTACTTAAAGTTTTGACCTCTTCAATCCCACTTTTATCAATTTTTGCATCTAGATCTAAAAACTCTGAATCATTGGGACGCCTTTTAACTAAAGTTGACTCATCTCCAGTCCCATCTTTAGCAAGATTCATATTGGAAAACTAAGATTTAATAGGAGTCACATCAATCACATTTAGATCTTCATCATTATTATCAAGAGCCTCAGGTTTGGCGGCCATCTTATTAACTAAGGTGGCTTGTTTATCAGAAATTTGGCCTACTAAATTTTCAAGATGAGCAAACTGAGATTTTAAACCATAAAATTCCTTAGACATATCATCGAGCTCTTTATTCATGTACTCCATAAAACTTTTTTGTTCTTTAAGCTCGTATCTAAAGAAATTGTTATGATCAAATTGCAAAGACATAAAGCTTCTAACATTATTTTCAATTTCTTCCAACCTCCTGAGGTGAGGATCAACGCTCTTTGGATGCGCCATCAAAGTAAACAGGCACACCAAA